>NW_019230035.1:348844-404629 GCF_002742605.1 Olea europaea var. sylvestris
CTGAGACCAAACAATGTACCTAACAAAAGCAGCCAGCAGATCCCCAAGAATGACCCGTTGTTGGAGATCAAAGATAACAACCCGGTCCTCTGACCTGCACAGCAAATTTCCAGTCCCAGCATAGAATATTGCATCCGTGGCAATCGGCAAAATACTCTTCTTGACAATTTCATTTTTCAAGTTCTTGACTAACACTTGGTTGCTGCTTTTCTCAAGCACCGCAAATCTATTTCGAGCCACGAACACGGCTGATCCCCCAATACCTCTTTTAGCCTCCTGGGCAGTATCACCTCTACCATAGCTGTCTTTTGGTATAAAGTATAGCTCATATGATCCTCCGTCCATTTCCGAGCAGACTAAAACGGCATTCTCAGTAGGACTATAAGAAAGAGTTCGTGGTCCTTGATTCAAACCGTTAGAACCAGGTCGACGAATCGGTATCAATTGTGTGTCTTTCTGAGTTGAATACTCGTAAACACGCAAAAATCGATCTTTCACATAAAATAGAGAATCAGCGCTCACAGAAAAAGCAGGACGCTCTCTCTCTAACTTGAAGACAATCATACCACTATCATGACCAGCAGCCAGAAGACTCATCTCAGGATGAGCAGAAAGGATCCAGAATCTGTCATGTTCTCTGCGGAAAGTTTGCAGGCCAGTTCTTTTAGTAGCATCCCAAACCCGAATGCTCTTATCTTCAGAATTTGAAACAATGATGTCCTGTCTTGCGTGGAACAGTACACATGATACATTGTTCATGTGCCCTCTCAATGTGTCCACCTCCCATGCCTTTGTATCTGAGAAAATACTTATTAGTTCACCAAAATTCCAATGCCAAAAGAAGTAGAAGTTTTGTGTATTAAGATGTTACAAACAGTGCTGGTCAAAAAAATCCACATATGATTTATTTTTAAGGTGTATTTTTCACATGGAAGTTCACATTCCCAGCTACAGCCAGCTTTTAAGATAAGTAGATCTATTATAGCATCTTGAATAAGTTGGAGATTATTCAGATATACTTCAAATAAAATGAATGGTCTAAGGTTAAAAAATGAAAGCAAGAAAGAAGCATAAACTTATTTTGTACTCTGAAACTAAAAAATAAATATAGAGAACTCCCTGGTTGTAGACATCTTTCTAGTTAACCAGTTGGTACATTAACCGCTCTTCCATTACAAGAAGTTCAGTTGAATGTTAACATTAGATAATGTCATTGTACAAAATTGCTTAGGCTCTAATGAACGGTAGTGGAATAAATTAAGGGTGCATTTATTTTAACCAAAAAAATTGATACCATAAGAAGTTCTAGTGGGCACATACTCAACCGATTTGATATAAATAATATGGCAGGTGGTATACATACGAAACTTCAAAACCATTAACCAAAATAAGTGACAAGGGAAATCGGTGTTATTTAAAAACTGGAAATAAAAATTCACTATGAACAGAAATCCATCTTCGTGTCATGAATAAATGTTTTCTCATTTTTAAATCTAAGAAATAACAGCACATACATGGCCTTCTCTTTCTAGAAGGCAATGTGTATCTTCTATGAGAAATTCATACTCTACAGCAAAAAGTTATTAGAGGCAATATAACAAATCAAAGATTAAGCTGTGCATACCATTCATGCGCCAAATTTTCACTTGGCGATCATCTGCTCCGGAGACAATCAAAGGGAGAGTGGGGTGGAATGAAGCCCAATTAACCCCACGATCATGGCCTTCCAAGACATATTTCACAACAGCATCTACTCCACCAAAGAAATCAGAATTCATCTGACTCAATCGCAGGATGTCATCAGCCGGAGAAACAGTTTTCTTCCTCAATGCACCAATATCCCAAACTCGAACAGTTTGATCCAAAGACGCTGAAACAAATCTCCTGCAAAGACAAGCATTGCTATAAACCAGAAAAATGTATCTACCCACTTAATTATGCAAACATTCTTTACTTGGAAAAAAAGGATTATTTTCAAATAAAAAAACGATAACTGATTTGTCAAGCATTGGAATGTTCACATGAAGGGAGAGTATGCTCCTCAACAATCAATTCGTTCCACATGAAATTATTAATAAGCAAAGAAATGAAAACCAAACTTTTACTAAAGTTTATAAAGACAATGGGAGCATAGAATCCACTGCCTAATGGTTATTACAACATTATGATCATAAGTTTTGAAATTTCTCTGGTCCAGCATGACTAAAAAATAGCTAATGGACAACAGAAAGTATTACCCGCACTACAAATCAATGTCACGCCATAAGTCATCCATCAGCAGATTTACCAATTCAACAATGAAACCCCTAAGAAAGGATAAAACCAGAATTTTCAAAATCGAATCTTAACGCAAATCACCTAAGCAATGAACTAAGCATAAATTAAGCTATGCCACCAAAATCACATATTTAAACCCAATTTCACTAATGCAATGAATCAATCGGCAAATCAAAGGATCATAAGTCCATTATGGAACAACAAACAAGTGATAGCTAAAACTAAATCCCAGTGATGCATATTATGAAATGAACCGGATCACAAGACAACAAATTGCAAACACTGGTTTCACTAGTAACTCGAGAAAATTCAATTCCTGCAGATGCAGAGGCTAAAACAAAGAAATTTATCTAAAAAACACAAAATTAAAGAGATGACGGGAAAAATTTTGAACCTCCGGAGACAAAGAGCGGCTGAGACTTGTGAAAATGGACGCCTCGAACCGGACCATCATGCTCGTCAAAGCGATCAATGAGAGTGCCCATTCGGTAATCCCAGAGCTGGATCACGCCGCTATGAAGACTCGCCAAAATCCATGGCCTCTTACTGTGGAAACTCAATCCTTTAACTCGATTACTCTTTGTCTCAAACTTCGTCAACATTTTACAATTCCCAAATCACACACACGGAAATAAACACTGAGGTCCGAATCTAATCAAACAATTTTAAACCTAAATTGGATCCGATTCAGCTTAGATCTGATAAAAAATTGTGCATTTCTGATCGAACTGTGAGTTTGGATCGGGAAAGGAATTGAAATGGAAGATATATAGTGCAGTGTTTTCAGCATTTTTCTTTCCTTTTTTTACTTTTTGGGCGTGTCAGTGGGTCGAGAATTTGGATCCTGGTACACGGGAATAGCGGGTTCGGGGCTTCGTTTTATACTTGGTGGGTTCTAAAGTCAAATGGAACTGGATTTGGCAAATTACAGTTGTGACACGTTTTATAATTGCAATATATCATGTTAATTTTTAGTTTACTAATCATTCTTGTAGTCTGCATAGTCCAAAGTTAAAATCACTTGAAGTAGCATTTTTTTAAATTACACAATAGAACACTGAACTTTCCCCCTAGTTACAATTGAACCATTGAACTTTAATTGGAGCAATCATATCATTCGTTTGGATTCTATTAATATACCTACAAAAATTCATTGAAATGTGAAATATCAATTTGTCCATCGTGTATAGAAAAATCAAAAACACTGAACTTTCACCATAGCTGCAATCTGTTCATCGAACTCACCCTATTTGTGAAGGTCAATAAAATTTAATCAATTTTATAATGATAATTAACTTAGTGATTAAAATGAGTAAGAAAAATACTTTCAAGGAATAAATTGAAATTTTGCACGAACGTTATTGACCATTTTAAAAAAAATTTAACTCCTAATAATCCGACATTTAAAAAATAAAAAAATCCATACAATACCAGACATTCAATAGACGAAGTGCACTTGCCAAATAGATTGGCACAAAGAACGCTTGAGAAGAGATGCAGATAATAAAGCAGCTATGGCAGCTTCTATAAAAGTTAGTGGCATCGAAACTTTTAACCCCAATAACGAAGAAAAACTAAATATAGCATATAACAATCACTAAGAACATAGTGCAATACTGTTTATTATATTGTATACCAAACAAGTAATATAATAATAAAAAATAGTCAACTACAAACTGACACATCCAAATTACATTCTAGGCTGTTTGGCAGGAATTAAATGACACTAAACGCAATTGAAGAAATTATTAGAAGGAAAAAAAAAGAATATTATTCAGTAATATCGACTTCTGTATACCAAATGCCAATACACATTTCTAATATACTAACATAAAGGGGAAATCAAATAGCCCACAAAATAGCAGCAATAAACTGTCTATTACATCTGCAAAAATTAAAATCGAGACTCGCTAAAAAAAGGCAATAAATTTTACCCGATGCATCAGGTACACTAAATTCTCATCCGTCATAAGAATGGGGAAAGTAAATAATCTTACATACGTTATTACAAAGAAAATGTAATCATTAAAAAAGAAAAGAAAAAAAAAAAAAAAAAGGTCGTTTGAGAAAACTGACTGTAAAATCAAAACCCATATAGAACATAGATATAATCTGAATGAAACCTCTATTGTCGTTTGATTATCCTAACTCTTCGTTTGTGAGATGAAAGCCACAAACTGGCTTAATGGGTGCTGCTAATGAAAAGCCAAGAACAAGCCCTGGAAAGAAGGCCGATCAACCGATCTGCGATGGTGAACAGACTAAACCAGATGCATCAGCTCCTACCTCTGCAAGCTCACAAACTGTACAAAGCTGCTCTTTTTGCGATGGAACAAAATGTGTGCTGCAGTAAGGGCATGTCACATCTTTCTGCCCCCGATATATGGGGGTGTGCGTAGACCCACACACCACAAAAGGATTTCTGAAGTCATAATTCACTGGCGTAACATCTCTCATATTCCTCTCGGCTGCCTGCAGAACTTGGCGGGCTTTCTTGGCTTGGTTTTCGGCAGTTGGATTGGTCTCCAGAAGTTCCCTGGCAAAATGGGCTGCAGTGCTCAGGTTTTGTGCTTTATAGCAAACAGTCATGGCATTCAACAATGCAAGTCTTCGGTGAGGACTTTGGAGCCTGCAGTGGGTAAAATAAGCTGCCAATTCCTGCTGACGAACTGGATCATCGGTCAATTCCTTCCTCTTAAGTTCCATTTGCAAACCCAAAACATACTCTCTTACAATGATAATCAACTCTTTAACTTCATCCACCTCTCTTCGTGTCTCGACCACAATAAATGGAATTGTTTGAAGAATAGCCACAAAATGGTGAAGGGCTTCAGAAAATTTTCCAGCAGTTGTTGCCTTGTAACCAGCCTGAAGCTTCTCATCCAACTGAGAGAAATTGGACACAAGTGCAGGTGGACCCCGCACATTTGGACTCGCTGACTCGCTCCAACCCCTCTCAACTGCTAAAGATATCACTGGGGCCAGGGACAAGGCACGTAAATAGGTGTGACTGCCCATGTGAAGATCCATAAACAGTGGTCTCAAAGGAGAGAAGTTCTTTATCCCTAATTGACGGTTCAATAAACGCATTGCCGTGTCATAGTTTCCAGCCGCTGCGTGTTCAGCAGCAAGAGACGATTTTTGGACCCAAATCTGGCTTACAGGCATCCCAGGGTTAGGAGCGATAAATACAGAAGAACGTGCATTTGGAGCCGTCTTTGGGGTGTCAGTATCCGGAGGCAGATCCAGATCCTCAAGATCCCATCCACCCTCCTCAGTTTCTATGTGCACGTCCTCTTCCTCCAGAACCGTACTAATATCTCCATTTTGCATGTTTTCCACTTCACCAATATCCAAAGCCTCGCCCCAATCGGCATCTGCAGCCTCTTCATAATCCTCTTCTGCACTTCTGCCTGTATTATCAAGACCACCCTCAAACATTCCTTTACTGACCATTAATAAAGGCCAATCTCCAGCACACAAAACAGGACTTGGGGGCATTAACAGAGAAGCCCTCTTCCCATCAGGCAAAGAAGGAACATTATCCCCCAGTTCCACAGCTAACCGATTAGCAATATCGCGGAGCCCATGGACTGAAGCAGTGATATATGCAAGAGGTAGATGACCTGCATTCTCCAGAATCTTGACACGCTCTCGGACATCACCAAGGTACAGCGCATCGTGGAACTGACCCATAACATCATTCTTGACCTCGGCAATTTTCATCATTTTGGATAATTTGTCCACATTACCAGTAATTAGATAATGGAAGGACAGCCTCTCAAAGTTCTTCGTTCTCTGGTAAGCATATTCAACAATCCCAGCATTTCCCTGACGAAGGGCCTCCACCCCTAGCCGGTACCAGTGATCTTTCTCATCAATCTTTTTAGCCGATTCAAGAGCTTTCTCGATGTTCCCGCTTTCAAGTGCTAAGTTGAAGCTCCAAGAAGCGTAAACAAACACCTGTGCAGCTTGTAATTCCAAACCTTGATCTTATAATCATCTCCTGCAAAGACAAACATTGGTATTAACAAGAAAAGACATATCTACCCAAGTTAATTCTGCAAACATTCTTTGCTTAGAAGAAAACAAAAATTAATAGATTTATTTTTCATTCTTTGGAATCTTCATGAGAAGGGAGAATACGTTACTTAAGAATCAATTCAACTCCCAATAAATTATTGAGAAAACTGTAAAATTAGTCGAACTTTGCCTATTGTTTATTAAGACAGTACGAGCATTAAAATCCACTAACTAATGTTTATTACAACAATATGAAAATAAGTCTTGAAATTTATCAAGTCCAGCATGACTTAAAAATCAATTGCCTGATATTTAAATCGCGTCACAGATAAATAAAATTCTACTAGCAAACAAACGACAAAAACTATTACCCGCTCTTCAAAACATATGTCACGCCATACTCACCACATTCAATAACACAACAATTAGGCACCCAATAAATGTAAAACCCATTTTTCAACATCAAGTTTGAACAATTTGCAGTATAAACTTTTCCTAAGCAATAAAACAAGCATAAATTAAGCCATGCCCCCAAAATCACCTATTTAAACTTAAGGTTTTCTAATGCAATGACCCAATCCGCAAATTCAAGGATCATGGTGCAAGTGTAGAATAACAAACAAGTGATATATTAAACCAAATCCCAGTGATGCACATTATTCATTGAACAAGATTATTAAAAAAAAAAAAAAAGCAACTTCGATCACCTACTACCAAACAATGAAGCATACATACTTGTATTAACCCAATGACCAATGTTCAAATAAATTGCTAAGGTTCCAATAAGTCCAACATTGATTCCCTCAGATGTTTCAGTTGGGAAAGTGCACAAGATAATTATCTCGTATACTATTAGCAGTTGACAACATAAAATGATTCAGATTATAAGAACGCGAATTGCAATCACCAACTACTAAACAATGTTGCATAACTTGTATCGCCCCTCCCATATCCCAAATTCAACTAGTTCCAACAATTCGAGAAAATCCAATGCCATTATCAACCTACAGATCCAGAGACTAAAACACGGTAAAATATTTATAAAAAAAGCATAAAATTACGGAGATCACAGGGTGAAACACTGCACCTCCAGAGACGAATAGTGGTTGGGATTTGTGAAAATGGACGCCACGAACAGGACCATCATGCTCGTCAAAGCGATCAATGAGAGTGCCCATGCGATAATCCCAGAGCTGGATCACGCCGCTGTGAAGACTCACCAGAATCCATGGCCTCTTACTGTGGAAACTCAATCCCTTAACTCTATTACTCTTCGTCTCAAACTTCGTCAGCATTTTAGAATTCCCTAAATCATACACATATATAAAGAACACTGAAATCGAAATTTAGTAAAACAACCCTAATTAATCAGATTTTGTTTATAGATCTATAATAATTTTGTGTGAATTGGGAGAGATTGAAATAGAATACAGTGCAGAGTTCTGTGCCTGTTTCGTTTTGTTTGTGCAACGGGGGGAATCGAGAATTTGGATCCGGGTACAGGGTTAGGGGCATAGCGGGATCGGGGCTTCGTTTTATACTGAAGTGGGTTCTTCTCAAGTCAAAGGAATTGGATTTCCGAAATTACTTTTCTGACCCTATGACATATCTTCTGCGTTTTGATTGGATGGGTTACAACATGTTTAGGATGCTTGTAAGGATTTGTCTATGATTGACTTTTTCCATCGTGTGAACAACTGCTAGTTTTGAATCTAGTGAAAATTTGTTCGAACCATATTGATTTTGATAAGTCAAATTTTAAGTGTCAAAACAATTAAGTTCCAACCTGAGTTTTGTTGACCACATTTTTCACAATGGTCACGTGGATAACAGATGTCGAGTCTACTCGCATTCACGCAAACATATTTTGGCACGTTTTGATTGGAGATACAGTCGAAGATGCATGACGATTATGGACGTGGGAGATACTCTATGACGCGAGACGAAAACATTCAGACACCACTATGTAATCAAGAAATATTGCAAACAAATGACAATATGATCAAGGAAGATTGTGTACAAGCAAAGCAATCACAGATAACTTCAACCAATTAGAGATGATCTAAACTTGTACTAAAAAAGGTTAAACCCTAACATTAAGGGTTCCCCACCACCCCTGCCCTGGAGCATCGTGAGGGAGGTAAATCGCAGGTTATACCTCCAAGGGTATAGGGTGGAAGGCTACTTGTACACTTGCACTTACCCAAGAGCTAAATCCATATTTCAGGATTCGAACCCTTGACGCAGCAGCCTCAAACAAAGCTGGATTTCTCCACCCTCCTCTTTTACCACTTGGAGATGTGCCCTGTGGGCTGATCTAAACTTGTACTAATGAATATGGAGAGAAGACTGAGTGTGATTCCAAGTGTATATAGTTTGCATATATTTTACAATCTTTCAAAATGTTACAAGAGCTACTATTTATAGAGTTAAGGCCGACGTGATCGACGTTGGATTAGAACCACGTTGACTTATCCCATTAACTGGAGCACCACATCGTTCTCTGTCATACATTAATTATATTGACAAGGGGTCAACTGTCATACACCCTATACCAATACTTATAACATTCACTAATGCAAATTTTACATCAATCAGATCTACATATACTCTACATATCCGCTGTAAAGGCAACAACCGCTTCGGCTTAAAAAAGGGGCTTCGGATGGGCAAAGGTTCAGCCAGAAGAAATAGTGCTCCAACAAAGAATTTCAAATATAGATAGTGTTTCGGTGAAAGAGATCAGCTTTTTCTTTTGCTTTTTCTTTTTCTTTATTTTGACATTGTTGACTGCTAGATGTTTACACGCAGTGCCTTCACATGGCTTTCCACTGGGAACTTCGAATAGGAGGCAAAACAATAGACCCCCAAGTCGATGCATAATCATTTATGTAGTGAATGGACTTATGTTATTTTTTAAACGAAAAATTTTGTTGGGGGTATTTATGAATATTTATATGAGAATTAGAATTTGAACCTAGCTGGCTGGTCAATCTCAGAGATCTTATCGGTTGGCAAAATCGGAGACGGAAGACTACGTTCCCGACCTCACCAGCACCGAAGTTTATATAATTATAATGAAATGTTCGAAGGGCTTATTGAGGTCATTTTTCGAAGTTGAGTTTGGGAGCTTCTGTTTGTTGAAGTTAAATCAGAGCTGAGGTCCATTTGATCGAGGTTGTGTGCTTGCTAATATATTTTTGAAGCCCTACCGAAGCGCTTCACGTAAAGACCAAAGCAATTTGCTTCATCGATTGACCGAAGCTGTAGAGCAATATTTCTAATGAGACATGCCAGTTGAAACGTTCAGGAATACAAAGCGTCCTTAATTATTGTGCCCAAATAAATTGTCGTCTTTTGCATTTCCCATAGAAGACAGCTGAAACGGTTCAATTTCCCACACACTCAATCTTCACCTCATTTAGTGAGCAACGGCTGCTGTCGTAGGAGTGCTTTACGTGGTTCAGACGCGTTGGAGCCCGTGATTCAGAAGCTCTGATCTAAACCATAGAACGCGAAGCAACAAATGTGGTGGGCAGCTCAGATTAAATTTCAAATGAACGATTGGATGATCCGAATCAACATCCAAATGTTGGGATTTAGTACCCCTCCTATAAAGGCAATAACTTGGGGTAAAAATTACTTTTGCCCTTTGGAATCAGGAAATCCAAACTCTTTCTTGCTCATCATATTTATTCACTCTTTCCTCAAATTTTTTTGAGATTTTTAGTCACCTTTCTTCGGTGATTTGTGTTTAATCTTACAAGTATTTTAAATTTTTTTACTGTTGATTTAATGGCTTCTTCACCTTCTGGGTGAGACTTAGATATTAGCCAGGTAGCCTCTGAGATAGGGATTACCATAACTAATACAGTCGACCTTATCCAAACCATTAGGGCTGGTCAAAGTCCTTTTATCTCCAACGGAGGATAGGGTAGATGAGAAGGTGGGTTGGGGGCTGCTAAAATTCCTTTCATCGTAAACACATCCCACCTGGTAAACTTTAGGGAGAAATACTATATACCTTATGACATCGAACTTCTAGCTCCTTCTTGATGAACGAGCCTGTTTTTCTAGATAGGGTAGCATCATCGTCAATTAGTTTCTTTTAAAGGCGAGACTTCATCTGCCTCTTCATCCCTTTTTGTAGAGCCGTTTTGAGGTTGTACAAGCTGGCTCCCACCCAGTTCATCCCCAATGTTTGGACCCAATTAGTTGGAACCTACTTTTATGGCATGAGATCTCCCTAGGTGAGGACATGCCCTTTTACGATTTCTAAACCATTTTTCAACCTAGAGTTTTAGGGAAAGAAGACTCCAAGGGTTGGTATTCCTTGTGTCCATAGGGGTCACACTTCCCATTCGTCATAGGAGTTTCCTCCTCCATCAAGTAATGGAAGGAGACGTGGTTCTAGGTGAGGGAAAAGTTGCAAGTGAGTGAAGGTGACACCACTCATAAATGACAGTTCCTACTTCCTACCCAGAAGCCCATGCCTTATGTGGATTGTTGACTTAAAAGTCAGTTTGGTTCTGATTTTGACCTTCTTCCTTGTTTTGTAGGATCGATTAATTGCTTGGAGCTTAGCCGAGTCGAGTTAGAGGTTATAGAGGACATCTACCTTCGTCCCTCATCTTTAAGAGAGTTTGAAAAGTTGATCATTGCTTGTCAATGCTTCGAGAAGTTCTGCTTGATGGCTCGAAGTGGTAACTGCGCTCTTCAGTTGGGGTTTGTAGTTACTTGTTCAAAGGCTTTTGCTGACCTTACATTTCTTGTTTTTGCATAAAATTTTGAGAAGTGGAGGCATCCCACCCCTGACATGTATACTATCCTTGTTGACACATCCACTACTGGGAGGAATGGGTTGAAGCCCTCATCTGTTGCAGCAAAACAGGTGAGGGACCAAGTGGAGAAGATGAGCAAAAAAGCTGTTGGTCATGAAGGAGACGGGCAATCTCCTATTAAGTATAAGGGAAAAAGCAAGGTGGAGGAGATCCCCAAGAAGAAACAAAAGTTCTTTACTACCGAAAAGGATAGGTTAATGGTCGTCCACCACCTCGCTCTGAAGCCCAAGTTGGGAAGAAATTGATGGTAGCCTCTATTTTACTGCAGTCAAAGGAGCTCAGAAGAGGCCAACTGTTGTGGAGTCCAGAGGCAGGATTCTTTAAAAAAGGCTAGGACTTCAAGTGGGTCCATTGTGTCTGATGCAGCTCCTCACCCTAAGCTCTTTGTTTCTCAATGGAGTGACGAGCTGGCTCTGGAGGTTCTGTCAATGCTTCCTCCAGAGGTCCTAACTGTAACGTCTACATTTCACAAGTTCTAGACAGATCGTTGGCAGTCTTTTGTAGAGACAATGATACTGTGGAAATCTTCACCACCATGTGAGCCAGAAGGAGAGGGTGTTTGTGTTGCCATAAAGGCAGAGGCTCTCTTTAAAAACCTTCAAAACAAAAATAAAGAATTTGCTAATAAAACCTCCCAGGCCAAGGAAACAGCCAAGAAGGCAATGGCTGTGGTGGAGGCCTTAAAGAAACAACAAGCTGAAGAGTCTGTGAAGCTTGCTTATGCTTTAGCAGAAATTGAAATTTTGAAAAATGAGGTCCATTTGACTCAAAGTGAGGTGGCCTCAATGACAAAGCGGGTGGAGACTTCTAATTCCCACAAAAAGCTTGCTGTTAAGGCCCTGGAGAAGGCCAATAAAGAGAATGTTGTTCTAAAGCAGCGGGTGGGAGAGTTGAGCTCCAATGTTTATGGCTTAGTGGAAGAGATGGAAATCGCAACGAGAGAAGCTGGATCTGCTGATAGTGAAGTTGAGAAGCGTTTCATTGCCAACTTCTACCTCACGGAGCATACCAAAGTTTTGCTAAGTATTGGCGAAGGTATGCCTACACCGAAATGGGAGAATGGATTGAAGTGAACTCTCAGACCTTCAACACCTCTGAGTTAAGGTATGAACTCTTGGAAATGTGAGAAGAAGAGCCTCAAGCTCTGACGGAGGGTAGCTACATGATCGAAATTGAAGATGAAGCTACTGAAGAAGAGGATGCTGAAGTGGCTCCCAATGCTATTGTACCCTTTGTGCCTCCTCCTCCCTCGGCTGCTTAGTATTAGGGCCTTCGGAGCATTTTTTCTTACTTTTTTTAAATGGCTTGAATTTACAATTGTAATACTTTTTTAATGAATTAAACATATTTTTCTTATTTACTGAGTATTTTTACTGAATTTTTATGTATAAATTCATTGCTTTATAGCACTTTATTTTGTTGTTTGATATTTGTTTGTATTCGTAATTTGTACAAGTGTTGGTAGCTCATATGTCTTCTATTTATTTTCCTAAGCATGGGGTTAAACGATTCATCCATCCTGAGACTTTCTTAACAACTTTTGTTGTTGAGGGCATGTGCTGTTCACTTCGCGAATTAGGAGGTGGTCCATTTTTGGATCCGACTCGTTGTCGAAATGCTGACGCTTCCCTACATAGGGATGGTTCATCTATGCAAAGGCTTCACCTTAGCTTTTTGTCAATGAGAGGTATTTTTCTTTACAACAAAGACTTTCAATAAGGCAAATTTTTATTTGACTTAACCAAATCATACATGAAATTTGTTAGATTTTCACTGATAGTACTCCGTAGATGCTCTGCATTCCACTGATGAGGCTATGTTTTTCCTTCCATACTTTCAATGTTATAGGGTCCTGATCAAACCTCTTTCTTGATGTGATAAATACCCTCCCAGTTAGGGCTAAAGTTTCCCACTCCTGGCTCTTTAGAAGATAGGAACTCCCTTTGTAGCATAAGATCATTCAAGTAAAATGACTACTTCTTAAATTTAGAATTGTAATGCCTAGCCAATTTTGCTTGAGATTCATCTACCCTTTCTTCAAGGAAGTATAGTTCACACTTTTTCAACTCGTCATTAGATATTTCGTTAAAATGTATGCAATGTCATAAGACCTGAGGTAGCTCATTAACCTAAGCCCCTTTGAAACATCCAACTTCCTTTTAAGCATGTATTTTGATAGTCTTATTTATAGCTTTCACCTATCCATTAGCCTGAGAATGGTGTGGAGAAGAGAATAACTTTCTGATTCCCAGCTTCTCACATAGGTTTCTGACCTTTTTGTTGTCAAACTATTGCCCATTATTTGAGACAATTGAATGGAGAATTCCAAATCGGCATATGATTTTGTTCAATAAAAATTTGGAAGTATTTGCTTTAGTAATTTTGGCGAGGGGTTCGGCTTTGACTCTGTTTGTTAAGTAGTCAATAGCGACAATTACAAAGTCGACACTGCTTCTTCATTTTGGTAGGGGTCTTATGAGATCAATCCCCCACTTGGTAAATGGCCAAGGGCTAGAAACAATACTTAGCTCCTGAGAAGGCTGCATCTGAACTATTGCAAAGCGTTGACACTTATTGCACCTTTTTGCAAATTGTTATGCGTCATTTTTCAATGTGGGCCAATAATATCCATGTCTTAACACCTTTTGTACTAAAGGTCGTCCTTCCATGTGGTTGCCACATATCTCTTCATGAATTTCTCGAAGCACATAAGTAGCTCGTTCATCACCTACACATTGGAGCAAGGGCAAAGAGAAACCTCGCTTGTATAATACGTGTGGAGTTGAAAGTCCTTAATTTGCCCTATTTCAATGATATCTCACTGATGATCTCACATCTTATAATTTCCAATAAGACATCATAACTGGTAGGGTATTTATTTTACACATCTCTCCAGAAGATGGAGTTCATATCCAATCCTTCCCGTAGGGCTCTTAGTGCCTTCCTGTCTGTGACATGCATGTAGTAGGTCATCATATCAGTGAAATGGGATAAGTAATTTTTCAATGACTTCCCTTGTTCCTGCCTTATATCCTGAAGGCATTGTATCAGTCATTCGCACTTTTTACTTGTGGCAAAGTGTTTACGGAAAGCTTTCTTAAAGTCTATCTAGCTTCAGATGCTTCCATTCGGAAGCCTGGTGTACCACACTTTAGTCACTTCACTTAGGGTTAAATAGGAAGCTCTGTACTTTATGGGATGACAGATTGTCTCAGGATCATAAGAGTTTTGATCCTATTAAGGTACTTTGCAGGATCCCTCTTCCGTCTACTTGGGGGTTTTAGGGAGCATAAAGTGATTTAGGACAAAGGCATTCCTAATCCGTTATAAGAATGAGATTGTCATCATCATCATCAAGATAGCAGGACCTTTATGGTTTATCAAAATCTTGATCTTCTCTGACTTGTGTTCTTGAGATGGTCCTACTTGATTCTTTGCCTAATCTGCTCTCTGCTCATCCCTATTCTAGGTGGAGGATTTGAAAGCATGTTATTATCAACTTGTTCATTTTATCTTTCGAACTAAAGTGGTCTCTGCTACTTATTTCTAAGTGAAAAGAGAGGTTGAGCCTGCCTATTTCTAAGTGCAGAGAGAGGTTGAGCATGCCTATTTCTAGGTTGCACTAAGCTCGATCTGTTGAAGACACTTACTGACCTTTGAGGCATGTCTTCTAGATCATAATATGGAGAAAAATTGACTAGAACCTCGTGAGGTTGATCGATGACATAGTTGGTAGATGTATCCACCCCAACTTCCCTTTCCCATAGGGCTTCCTCTCTAGTATATTGTTAGTATCCAATCATTTAGCTTTGGACCTCCTCTTCATCATGGTAGTAGTTTTCCTTATGACGGATCGTGGAATGCATTTCCTTGAGCTACATAGAAAAGAACTGGGTATCCTCTCTGGCCTTGCATGCTCCTTAGCAGCTCTTGCATGGCAAGGTATTGGGTTAATGTTTCTCATATTTGCGGCCATGATGACCACTTCCCTAGTGAGTCTAGCAACTATTCTTGTAACGACCCGGGTCTCTGTACCCAAGCCATTAGCTTACGTACTGTCCGCTTTGGAGCCTTGCGCCCACTTATCCCTCACGGATTTCTATCACGTCCCCCAAAATTCGAACTCGTGACCTTCCCCTTAAGTAAGACTTAAGTTGAATTTTGGTACCAAATGGACAACTTGCTCATTAACGACCTGAGTCTCTGTACCCAAACCATTAGCTTACATAGTATCCTCTTTAGGTCGGCCTTATGCCCACTTACCCTCATGAATTTCTGTCGCATCCCCCAGGATTCAAACTCATATCCTTCCCCTTAAATAAGACTTAAGTTGAATCCTGGTACAAATTGGTACCAGAATTCAACTTAAGTCTTATTTAAGGGGAATGTTATGAATTCGAATCTAACGACCCGGATTTCTGTACTCAAACGGTTAGCTTACGTACTATCCGCTTTGGATGGACCTTACGCCCACTTATCCCTTATGGATTTCTGTCGCGTCCTCTAGGATTCGAACTCATAACCTTAGTGAGACTTAAGTTGAATCCTGGTACCAATTGGGCAACTTGTCCAATTTGGTACCAGGATTCAACTTAAATCTTACTTAAGGGAAAGGTTATGAGCTCGAATTTTGGGGGACACGACAGAAAGTCGTGAGGGATAAGTGGGCGCAAGGTCCACCCAAAGCGGATAGTACATAAACTAACGGCTTGGGTACAGAGACCCAGGTCGTTACAATTCTAGACCTACATCTCGATCCGACTCTCCTATATGGCTGATGAAATCGATGGTGAGTTGCAAAAACAACTTATGAGGGTTTCCTTATTCAGGATGTTCCCTGGCTCTCCGAGGTACTAACTCTTCATTGATGGAACTCATGCTAGTGTTTCTTAGTAACTTGATTCCTTGGCACTGTGATTTTCTTTTATTCAAGTAATTTATAGGGTGTTTTCAACTAAATGATTCAACTTGGGAGTATCTGGTGATTCTTCCTTCAAGAACATCTGCTTTTCTTCAGAGGCAATAAGTCTTCCTAAACAAAGGTTACTGGCTATCTTGTTTCCACATGATTTCTGTGGATGAATGAATGGTTTCCAACAGACGACATCAATCTGTGACCCCATTTTTCGTAGTGGCCACGTGGACAACAGATATTAAGTCCACTCACGTCCATGCGAGCAAATTTTGACACGTTTTGATCAGAGATACGATTGAAAATGCACGACGATTATGGATTGGAAGATGCTCTATGACGAGAGACAAAAACGTTAGGGCACCGACTATGTGATCAAGAATGATTGCAAACAAATTGACAATATGATCGAGAAAGATTGTGCACAAGCAAAGTAATCACAAACAACTTCAACCAACTAGAAATGTTCTAAACTTAATCAAATGAATATGGAGGGAAGACTAAGTATGGTTTCAAGTGTATGTAGCTTGTATATATTTTCCAATCCTTCAGAATGTTACAAGAACTGCTATTTATAGAATTAAAGTCAGCGTGGTCATCGTTAGATTAGAACCACATCGCATCATCCCATTAACTGGAGCATCACACCACTCCCTACCATACATTAAATACATTGACAAGTGGTCATGTTGACACTTTTGACATTAATCAATACAAACGTCACATCAATCAAATCTACAGATACTCTACAAATCCACTTTTAAAGTCAGCAAACGCTTCGGCTTAAAGAGAGCTTCTGATGGGCAGAGGTTCGGCCAAAAAAAATAATGCTTCGACAAAGGACTTCGAATGGAGATAGTGCTTTGGCCAAAAAGATCAGCTTTTCCCTTTTTCTTTATTTTGACCTTGTTGATTGCCAGATTTCTGCACGTAGTGCCTCTACGTCGCTTCCACTAAGAGCTTCGAATATGAGGCCTAACAAGTTCTGTTAAAAATAAGTAATGCGGTTTATTGTTACTAGTGTTAAATATCAGGTGACAATTATATTATAGTAAATAATAAATTCATTTAAATGTTTAGTTACATAATTCATTTTATTTAACTTATAAAATGTAGCCATCTAAACTACTATTCTGACATCATTGGTGCTAAATAGTATTATTCATTGTAAATTTTTAAGGAAAAATGAATTTTGAAATATTAATTTTTTGGGGCATGTATTGTTAAAAGGCATGGCAAAAAATTGAATTTACGTATAATATTATTTTTTTGAAAAATATATAATTAAAAATAAGAAAGAAAAAAATGCATTTTTTTAAAGGGAAAATTACATGGGAGCAGGTCTTTAAAGACCACTTTTAAAGAATCAGGTACAAAGTTTAATTAAGCATAAATCATGTTTTAATTATATATTTTAAGATTAATAAAATAATAATCTTATAATTAACCCACCCCAGCCCTAAATTCGTTTTCCCCTTTCTGGTTCTCTCTCATTTCGCGACTCTCTGCAGCAGTTTCTCCTCTCCGGCGACATGGCACCTTAGGCGTTGAGGCACGGCATCGGAGGTGCAGCCGCCGTTTCGCACAACTCTATCCCCGACGCTATTGCACGGTCGTGGTTTCACCGCTTCTTCTCTACTCACGGCGTTGACGGCAAGGGGATGTGAGCGTCGCTTCTTCTCTGTTCAGATTTGTCGACCGACACTGCTGCAAACGGTAGAATGGCGACGATATGACATGGCGACGCTGCCGCGAATGATGTGGTATGGTGTGTTGTGGTGGTGAGTCTTGTGCGGTGGATCTAAGTAGCGATGTTGGGAGTCTGGTATGGTGCATTTTATGTTTTGGGTGGTGTTGGTGACTTTGCGGGGGTGATGGTGGTGTGATGAATCTTGGTAGGAATGCGGTGGTGGTGATGATAGCAACGGTGCTCCTGTTGGCAGTGGGTATTTGGGTGGTGGTGGTGATTTGGTTGGTGTTGGTGTAGTTGGGAATGGTGTGTTGTTGGTTGTGTTTGGTGGTGGTGGTGGTGGTGGTGCTTGATGCGGTGGTCGTCCTGGTGGCTATCGTGGTTTTTGGAGGTAGAGACGTTGGTGAGGTTGTGGGTTTGTTATCGTTGGTGTGTTTAGTGGTGGTGGTTGTGGTGGTTTTCAACGACGATGGAAGTGTTTGTTATTGGCAATGATTTTGTTGGTAATGATGTCATGGAGTTGGTGTTGGCGGTGGTTGTGATGGTGTTGTGGCCGAGGTAGTGTTTGTGACCAAGTACTATGGTGGATCAGGATTGGGTGTTTGATGTGTGTGACCAATTATTTGGTCTCCCAATGACTGATTATTAATCCGTGACTTAAAATTTGATCATTTTGTGACTAAAAAAGTAATCTGGGACCATCAAATTAGAAAATATGTGACCCGTGACCTATAATTTTTTGAATTTGTGACCAATAATATAAATTGTGATCTATAAAATTGATGGATAAATTGTGATCCGTGACCACGAAATAATTTGTGACCTATCAAAGTTTCGTTTCGTGACCTCGAAATAATTTGTGACCAAATAATTTGATAATATGTGATCAGTGAATAAATCTTGAAATTAATAATAACAGATTAAAATATCAGGTAAAATATAGTTCTAATATAGAAGAAGATAATATAGTTGGAACATACAGTAAAGACATAAAAGAAGTTTTAGAAATTTTTAGAATAATTAAAAATTTACCTGTAGAAATAAAAGAAAAATAATTAAAAAGATATTATTTGAAGAATATAAGCATATATATATAATAGAAGAAGTCTTTAGTGAAATAGATTTCATAGTAATCTGGAAGTAAAAAAGTTAGATTATTTAGACTTAGAAATAAGAAGTAACAGTAGAAAAATAACAACTGTAGAAAGTAATATTTTAAAGTGTAATTTAAAAACTAAACATAAATTACATAGTTTATTTTCAAAAGAACCAAGTCAAAATAGTATTATAGACTTAATTATAAATTTTTCCAGAAATTTAGAACTTGAAAATAAAAAGAAGTCTAATTATTTAGAAATAATTGAAGACAATATTATAGATAAAAATATTGAAATAAAAAATATTAAAGAATCTTTAGATTATATTAAGAATCAAAATTCTAGTATCCTAGAAAAATTAGTAAAATTTGAAAAAATTCCTATAAAACTAGATTTTTCAGAAATTATAAAGAATTTAGATTTTAATAAACCTAAAGAAATAGAAATAGATATTAAAAGAATAACAATTAAAATAGAAGAATTAGTTAAGGATCTTAAAAATTGTACTCTTAGTTAATGACAAATAAAAATTATTTAGAAGCACTTGAATATTTATAAACCTTTCATACAGAAGTAGAAGGACTTACTAGACATATTTCGCCAAAAAAATCAAGACACAGTT
This sequence comes from Olea europaea var. sylvestris, assembly GCF_002742605.1. Classification (NCBI taxonomy): domain Eukaryota; kingdom Viridiplantae; phylum Streptophyta; class Magnoliopsida; order Lamiales; family Oleaceae; genus Olea; species Olea europaea. Next base: position 368,307 of record NW_019230035.1, read on the forward strand.
ATTGTTAAACAAAATAATATAATAATTGCATTATTATTATCCCTCTATAAAAAGATAGATATTTTAGATAAAACAAAAATTACATATAACATACCCTCTTCATCAAACATAGAAAAATATTTAAGATTTCTAACAGATAAGTTAGAAAATTTAAGTTTTAAAGAAACATGTAAGAAAAAGTAACTAGAAAATTACCTAAAGAATATAAGTTTTCAAGATGAATCCATTTTTAGGAAGATCTAGATAAATGAAGAAGCCTCTTCATCAAGAGATAGACCTAGATTAAGTTTATCAAGTATAAACAGAAATTTAATAGATAGAATGTTAAATAAACCAGAACAATATGATCAAAATATTGAAGAAATATTAGATCCACAACAAGATTATACTAGATTCAGACACATGGTTTAAGGCTTTTAAATCCAAATGTATTATAAAATAGAGGAATGTTAGAATCAAGTACTCAATTTTTTAGACATCATAGAGAAGTTTCTATAAAATGTATAGGAAATCAAGTAAAAAAGTTAAATTTAATATCAGAAAAATCTAAAAAAGAATTAAAAAAGAAAAATTTTAGATTTATGCATTTAGGACTTATAGTTATAGGTATTAAAGGATTGACGAGAAAAAATTTAGGATGTAAAATTTTAATTACTATATATGATGAAAGAATTAATAATATAGATAAAAGCCAAATAGCTAGTAAGGAAGTAGGCATGAATAGTAATAATGGAATAATTTACTGTAATCCAGATTTTTTAATAACTATAAAATATTTTTCAGAAAAAAATTAAGATAGGAATTCAAACAAAAGGATATGAAGACGTAAAAAGTTGAGATAATTTATTAATACATATAGGATTTTTAGGGAGGTGTTCTAATAATTCACAAACTAAATATAAAATTTACATAGACAAAGTAGTAAATTTAATGAGTTGTAAAGGAATTAATATGGTAAGACCAAAAGAATATTCATCAGATCAATTAGCAGGACTAGAATGGAATATTGATAGATTTTTAGAAAACAGCCAAGAAAAAATTATAGCACCACAAGAATAATTAACCTATAAAGACATAAATTGAAGAACTAGTTTAAGATTTTTAGATTATAATTAAATACAAAATAATAATTTTGAAGATGAATTAAATCAATCTAATTCAGAAGAACAAGAACAAGTTAATGAATACGTTCATACAGAATTATTAGAAGAAAATTTAGATAAAAGAATTTTCCCTAAAGAATTAGGAATGATTTTAGATAAAAAAAAAAAGAATTATTATTATTAGAAGATCAAATGTATATTAATAAACAAATAAAAGAACTAGAATATTTATATTATGATTCAGATTTAAATATAAGGATAGGAATAAGTAAAGAAGAAATAGAAGAAATAAGATCAGAAAGATCTGATTATAAAGAACTTATGGATGATGAAAATGTTTATAAATCTTTTGATGAGACACCTTTTGGTAGAACCATAAAGCACGAGACATTAATTTATGGGTCTAGTTATCCTCCAAGAGGAGTTTATAATATTTGTAATAACCCACCAGAAAATACTAAATATGTTTTAAAAGGAAGTGAAAGACCATTAGAAAACAAAATAGAATTTCAAGCAGATAATAAAGCACAAATATTAAATATTATATCATATGATCCACAGACATGGACAAATATAATAGATGTATGGAAAAATACTATAATAGGACATTTTATTAGAAATTTTCAAGAAATGGAACATTTAAATATGTATAGGTATTTAGAAACATTTTTAGGAGAAAGTACTAAAGTAATGTGGGAAGCATTTAAAACAGAAAGAAAAGAAGAATTTGAACAATTAGTAAGCTTAGGAAGTAATCCTTATAATTTTGTAAATAAAATTCAGATATTAATTACTAGAGCGGATCCAAATTCAGGACATATGAGTATACAAAGAAAGCAATGAGAGACTTAGAACAACTTAGTTTATATAAATGGACTAAAGCTAGACATGTTGAGAGATTTTTAAATGAATATTATTACTTAGTATCAATTTCGGGAAATACATTTAATCAAGAAATAGAAAATAAGTTATTTCATAAATTACCAAGACCATTAGGACTAGAAATAACAGACTCATGGAATAATTTAAATTCAGTAAAAGAACATCCAGAAAAACAATGGAGCATAGGACATAGAATTCAACTTAGTTTATATAAATGGACTAAGCTAGACATGTTAAGAGATTTTTAAATGAATATTATTACTTAGTATCAATTTCAGGAAATACATTTAATCAAGAAATAGAAAATAAGTTATTTCATAAATTACCAAGACCATTAGGACTAAAAATAATAGACTCATGGAATAATTTAAATTCAGTAAAAGAACATCCAGAAAAACAATGGAGCGTAGGACATAGAATTCAACATGTAATAAGATGTTTAGAAGGAAAATGTGTAGAACTACAAATACAAAAACAATTTAAAAAGACAGATTATAAATTTTGTAAAGATATTTTTACACCACAAACATATGGAGCTTCTAGTTCAAAGAATTATAAGAAAATATATAATAAAAATAAAAGACCAATTAGGAAAAAGTATTTTATCAGAAAATCTAATAAAAGAAAACCTTATTTAAATGAAAAAAGACATGTTAGAAAATTTAAACCAAATAGAACTTATAGAAATAAACTTAATTGTTATATTTGTAATAGTAATGAGCATTTAGCTAAAACTTGTCAAAAAAGAATAAACAATAATGATAAAAAGAGTACATTAATAGAATGTATTAATGAAGATCTAATACAAGTAGATGGGTATGAATCAGATAAAGAATCTATATATAGTATAATATCTACTGAAGATAGAAATATGGAAACAGGACAAGAAAAATCTGATTATGAGATTTTAGATTAATTTTTAGATTTAAAAATTAATAATGAATCAAAATCAGAAGAAGATATAGAACTAGTAGAAATAGAGGATTGCATACATAATTGGCAGAAAATACAAGAACAGATAATATAACATGTTATTTATGTTTTTGGTATCCAACTAGAAAATTAAGAGCAAAATGTTTAGAATGTTATAAAAAAGCATGTATTAAATGTTTAGAAAATAATAATTTAATAATTAACGAAGAAGAAGTAAAAATAGAATTTACTGAAGAACAAATAAAAATTTTAGACATAAGAATTATTAGGAAAAGAATTGAAAATTTAGAAGAAATGCAAAAGTTATTTATAAGAAGAAAAGAAATATTAGAAAATAATAAAGGAAAAAGTATTATTAAAGAAAATCAAGACTCAATACAAATAGAATATATAGAAGTAGTTTGTAATTCAGAAAAATTAAAAAATATTAAGATAAAATGTCAAATAAGAATAGACAATTATATTATAAAATGCTTAGGGCTTATAGATTCAGAATGTAGTAATTGTGTAATTAATAAAAGATTAATACCAGATAAATATATTGTAAAATCAAAAGAACCAGTTAATGCACAACAAATGGATGAAGAATCATATACTTATATAGAAAAATTAAAACCAAAAAGTAAAATTAGTTTTGAAACTAATTGTGGATTAAGTACAGAATATACATTACCTATAGAATCTACATGTGTAAGACCATTGAAATCAAAAAATATAGATTTTATTATTGGATTAAGTTTTTTATTAAAAGACGATGATAGTATAACAATTACTAAAGATTTTGTACATTTACAAAAACATACATTATTCACACCTACACAAACTAATCACTTTAAATCAGAGTGCATAGAGAAGCGTAGTGGTTGTAGCAGCAGTAAAAATCAAGAAAAAGAATGTCCCTGTAAAAAAGAAAAAGAATGTCAGTTAGTAGAAAATTTTATAGAAAAATAATATGAAATAGATCTAGAGACAATAGAAATTATAGACTATGAATTTTTAGACAATGAAAAAATATATAATAAATTAGTTACAGAACAAGAAATTGATGGTTTAATTTCAAAATTAGAAAAAATGGAAATAATAGGAGAAAATGTATTAAAATATTGATAAAAAGATAGAATAATGTGTGAATTAAAAATAAAAAATCCAGAATATATAATAAAGACAAAAAATATAAAAGCTACAAATAATGATATTGAAGACTTTAAAATGCATATAGAAGAATTTATAAAATTAGGAGTAATAAGAAAACCAGATAGTCCTCATAGATCAGCAGCTTTTATTGTAAGAAAACATTCGAAAATTATTAGAGGAAAGAGTAGAATGGTAATAAATTATAAAAGACTAAATGACAATACAATAGATGATGCATATAATATACCAGACAAAATAGTTTTAATAAAAAAGATTCAAGATTGTAAGATTTTTAATATGTTTGATTTAAAGTCAGGATGTTGGCAGATCAAGATGCATCCGGATAGTATAAAATGGACAGTATTTAAATGTCTAGAAGGTCATTTTGAATGGTTAGTTATGTCATTTGGAATTAAGAATGCACCAAGTATTTTTCAAAGGAAAATGAAAAATATTTTAATAAGCATAATAAATTTGTAGTAGTATACATAAATGATATTCTTGTGTTTAGTAAAAATAGAAGAGAACACATAGGTCATTTACAGATAGTTTTTTCAGAATTCATTAGACATGGATTAATTATTAGTAAAAAGAAAATGGTTTTATTTAAAGAATATATAGATTTCTTAGGAGTAAATATAGGAGAAGGAAAAATTAAATTAAAACCACATATAGCTCAAAAAGTTTTAGAGTTTCCAGATAAATTAGAAAACTTAAAACAAATTCAGAAGCTTTTAGGATTAGTTAATTATGCTAGATCATTTATAAAAGATTTAAGAAAAATTGCAAGACCTTTATATGCAAAAACCTCACCAACAGGACAAAGGTATTTTAACCAAGAAGATGTAAAATTAGTACAAGAAATAAAAAAAAATGATAAAAAATTTACCAGAATTAACAATGCCATCAGATACAGATTTTTTAATTATTGAGACAAGTTCACTAGGATGGGGTACAGTTTTATTTTGTAAATTAAATAAATATTCTGATAAAAGTTTAGAAAGAATTTGTAAATATAATAGTAGACATTATAGAGAAAAAGGAAATATTAGTATAGATGCAGAATTACTTGCTGTAAATTATACTTTAGATAGTTTTGAATTTTTTATTATTTATAAAAAAGAAATAATTATTAGAACAGATTGTATTGCAATAGTTTCCTTTTATAATAAACTTAAGTTAGACTCCAAGAAAAGTAGTAAGAGAAGATAGCTTAATTTTATAGATATGATTACTAATACAGGAATTAATATAGAATTTGAACATATAAAATGTAGTGATAATAAATAGGGCTGAACATGGTCCGGTCCGGTTCGGTTCGATTAGGTTTGATTCTAACGAGAACCGAACCGACCCAAAATTTTCGGGTATTTAGTAAGTGGAACCATCGGGTCCATATTTAATTACGGAACCATTCGAGTTCGGTTCCATTTGGTTCAGTTCGGTTCTGTATTATAATTAAATTTTTTAAAATATACAAAGTTACGTTAATTTAATTAATAATATGTTCAATATAAGCTCTTACAAAATAACGTAGTTCAATCTTATGTGTTACACGTCTCTCTTTGTTGAATTCTTCATAAATTTGATTATTAAAATCACAGAAAGAGAAAGATAGCGAGTTCAAAATAATTAAGAGAGATGCTGTAGAGTTTTAATTCGATTTTCTCCGGTAGAAACGACACTACAGTAGAATAACAGATTTGGATAAAATTGAGGTCAATTTGATTAAATTGATTTTGAACTGAAAATTAGAAATATGGAAATCATATTTTGTGGTTTGAACTAAATTAACTAGTTAACAAATTTATTTAGAAAAAATAAAATAGTTTTACTTATTTAAAATAAATTAATTAAAAAAATTACAGAGATTCGGTTCTTCGGGTCTTGATCTAGGACCGAGAACTGAACCATACCCGTCGGTTCTTAATTCAAATATTCATTCGGGTATTTAACTTGAGAAGAATCGTCGGGTTCGATTCGGGAGTTTTGTCCAACCCTAATAATAAAATAGCAGATATTCTAAGTAGAATGATAGAAAATAAAGATTATTTTGAAATTAATTCATTCTAATATTGATAGATGCCAAGACCACCTCCAAGACCAGGAATTTTGCTAGGGAATTCTTTTGCTTCAAACGCATTGATAAAGACTTCATCTACTCAAAACAGACCATCTTACCAAGAACGAATGAGATTTCGTAATCAAGAGTTGATAAGTTTTCCTAATAGTAATATTACTTTTAAAGTTTTATAGCATATTTCTTTAAATATAGAAGAAAAATGTTTGTTAGACAATTTATGGATATCTTATAATAAGAATCCAAAAGACCAAAAGTATTTTCTTGCATGTTTAAATGCACTTTCATAACATTTTTATCAGAACAAGAATAAGTTTAAATTTTATGTAATAGTCAAGGGCAAAAACCCTGGTGTTTTTCATACATGGTTAAAAGTAGTAGATTGCATAAAAGATTTTAAAGTTCCTCTTTACAAAGGTTTTCATAATTTCTAAGAAGCTTTAGATTCAACCAGACAGATAATTGGAATTAACTCCTTTGTTTCCCTTTCACTCAGAAATTACTCAAAGCCCCCTCTTGATTTCTCACCAAGCAAAGACAAAAATATTTTCTGTAGTCATTGTGAATGCATGCAGAAAAATTTTAGTATAGTTAATGAATCCAACCATACTGTCATGACACAAAGATCTTCACTACAAAGAAAGATCACAGAACTTGAAAAAGAGATAATTGAGTTAAAGCTCAGTTTATCTAGAGGTACTATTGAGTCCAAGAAGTCAATAGCTAGTCTAGTTCAAGCGGTAACTTATAAAGACTTATCAAACCCATTAAAGGTTGTGGACTTGCCAAAAACCCAACAGACTCAAAGATCTGTTGATTCCTCTACTAGACTAGAAAATCAGATACAGCAGACTGATAAATCTACTACAAACAAAGAAAAAGAAATCTATGATTTATTGGGCCAGCCCAGGGGTAAATTTGATTATTATGTCAAATATAGTCCACCAGAACATTATCTTGGTAATCCAAGTTCATCTCAGACCCAAGAAATTCATTCTAACCAAGACAAGGGTAAGACAATTGTTCAAGACGGTCAAGATCCAATATTATTTCAAGATGCTCAAAATCCAAATGAAGATGCCGTTTCTTTAGAAAAGATTTTCTCTCAAATTGAAGAATTCTAAAAACAGTTTAAAAAAGAAGAAGGAACTTCATCCAGAAGAAAGAAAAAAATTCAAATTAAGAAGAAGAAAAATGATGAAGAATTAAAAGAACAAATTAGAGAAGCAGTTAAACAAGTTTTTGAGACAGTATTTGAAAAGAAAAATGAAGAAGAAAAAGAGATTCCAGAAAATCTACAAAGAGAAAATAATGAAGAAGACAAATCTCAACCAGATAATGGAGAAGAAGATTCAGAAAATGTAGGATTCAATAATTCAGACAGTGGAATGTCATTTTCACCTACTGACCTACAACAGAACAAAATATCATAAATGCTATGGAAAGATAAGATGAGATTGCCGACGCAAGAAGACAATGAACTTTTAAAAAACAGATGCTTCAACAAGACATAAAGAGAAAACAGTAAATATTCCCCGACATAGTGGAAAACTTTTACAAAAGAAAGATTTCCACTAATAGTTAAAGAGACTTTTTTGATTGGCCAGAAGCTTCTCGGTGGAGTGAGTGCCTTTCCCATTAAGGGTAGAATAGACTTTTTGCTCCCAAGAATTTCTCTATATAAGAAATACGTTTAATTTGGTTAAGGCAGGAGTTTACAGCTTGTGTAATCACTGCTATCCAAAAAACCCTTTGAAACCTCCTTACAGAAAAATTCTCAATCCAAAAATCATTGTATAGCTGAAGTTCTTGTGAATATTTTAAGGTACTTTTGTTTTCTTAAGTTTTATTTTAAGAACTTTAGGGATTTCCCGAAAGGAAAATCCTTAGTTGTAAATCCTTTAAGATGAATTTATAAATCCTTGTTTAATGTTTTATGCATCTTTAGTTATGTAAATATTTGATAAATCATTTCATCCTATGTATATAATAAAAGCATAACTTGATTTCTAGAAGTCATACTATTTTTAGGTTAATCCTGAGTGACCCAGATAAGAGAAAACTGTTCGCCAGAGTGAGCCTTTTGATGTTTTTTAAAGATGCTTAGGAAAAGGAATAAATTAATCTAAAATTTTTATAAGGGAGTGCCAAGAGTAACTTTATAGAATGAAATCAGGTTTAAGTTTATATGTCATAGGTGGTGAAAATTTAAATGAAAAAAAGGGTGGATTTATACATGATTCTAACAAAAGATTTATAGTTTAAGGAGAGTACTGAGTAGGATTAAAATTATTAAAAATTAAAAAGTTATAAAACAGAAAAGTTATTAAAAGTTAAAAAGTTATAAAACCGAAATACCCAACAGCAGCAAAAGAACAAAACAAATTATCAAACGACCATTAATTATATAATTGTGATTTTATTATATTTAATTAATAAATATTTTTAACTAATTAGATAAAAACCTGATTTTTGTATTAGTTAAACTTGAAATATGATTTTTGAATTGTGCATAGTTAATACATGATTTATGAATTTTTCCCTTTTTTAAAATTAAGCCCAAACAGAGGGCTAAATTAAAATCAAATTGGTTAAATAACTTGTAACCGCTTATAATTTGATAGCCAGACAACGGTTTGTAAAGCATTCAATGGCCTATTCATCCATTCAATAGATTAACGTTTTCCTGGGAAACCTTTTCGGGCACCAAAGGCTGCCATGAAACGTAATTCTCTGGAATGAAGAATGTTCAATAGCTTCGACATGTCCAATAAAGTTAGGAGAAACATATAAAAATTTTCCTTTCGATTCACCATATCGAACTCGCCACTCTCTTTTATTGTGCTTTAAAGTTAACTTTTTAGTAAGTTTTGTCGGTAAAAATAGCAACTCCATGAATCAAGTTCGAACAGGAGGGAAAAAAAAAAGGAAAAAAAGAAAAGACTTAATTTTAAGCATATATCCGAACAAAATACCACTAATGTGGATTGAACTTGCAAAAGCAAAATACAGTGGTTTTACACAAATCAAATCTGGGTCTAGCAAGACACCACATTAATATAGTACTCAAAAACAACTTTATTAGGGGAGGGAGGGAGAACTAGAATACATCTACATCTATCATCAGTACATATCAACTGCCAACTTATGGCCTGGCAATTGCCACACACATATAAAGCTCGAAACTAAGAAAATCCGCCGTAGTCCAACGACCATTTCGTACCAAGAAACAAACCGTAGTCTCGAGCTAAATGCCCTCGCCTAGTCTGCTCTTGACTGACCAGCACGAGAAGAGAGAATAATGCCAACAATAAGACCATAAAGAGCCAAAGCTTCCGCAAAAATGAGAATAAGAATCATCCCAACAAAGAGCTTTGGCTGTTGTGCGTTGGCTCTGTAAAAGAGAGGAATAAAGTCAGTAATTGATACAATATTATGATGTCTAAAGAGATGATCACAAAATACAGAAAGAATGAAGCCAATAATTTCTTGAAATACTTGATGCAGATGATAGATCAATATATCAAAGCTAAGAAGGAACCCAACTGAAGAAAACATCCGGAAATCAGAATAGAAAAATGACAGGTGCCAATCTGGAATTACACAACAGAGGAAGCAAACAAAAAAGGGATCCTGTGTGCTTCCACGATGCAGATGATGGAGAACCAATGTATCTATCACTATGTAAGTATCATTTAGATGATAAAAAGAGTACGAGAGAGTTGGTTACATTTTTCCTTTTTAACAGAATAATTGTGGAAAACATCTTCAGTAGAAAAATAACATTTAGCTTACTACTTTCATCCAATCAGCTACTTGTAAGTTCTAAGTATTAAACACAACTTTCATTCAATTCATTGGTCAATTTTCTTCCAAGTTCCCCCACAAATAAAACCATACAGAAAAAATCTTGTGCATTGCACCACGAACCGTGCAAGGAGTTCATTTAAAAACCTCAAAGCTTATGTTTTGATTGTACTCTTTGAAGCCTTATACCTTGAATTATAGAGGTGCAAGCCACGAGGCATAATCTCGAAGGGCTAAGGCATGTGCTCCTTTGTCTTGCTCCTCAGTTGTTTCTTAAATAACATTATTTTGGGGGTGTTTTAGGAGTTATTTTTTTATTTTAATTACAACTTCACTCTAAAACTAAAAGAAAATAATTGGTAATTAGACGAGTGAAGAGCTCAAGCATACTCTAGCCCTCTACTCCTAATAACAAAGAGTGATCCACTTAAAGACGAACTCACAACATTTAACATCTAGTGACTATGGAATGTCACAAGTAACTTTACACTGGTACTCTTTCTTATATATTAATCTTGTTGGTGTTGTGTTATCTTTTCAATAGATTTTCTTATACTTCTCTTTTTCTTTTTTCTTTTTTTTTTTAGTCAAAGCAAGCAAAATTCATCAATAGCTTGAGTTCTGCAACGTCTCGTGCTTATAGTTCTTACCATGATTAGCATCCTTTTTGCAGTGATTAATAATTTTTAAATTCGTTATCTGCTTCTTTTAATCCACTTTACATTACTAGTTATAGCTTAGACTTTAATTTTGCAGGAACGTTGATTATAGACATTCTAAAAGGTTGGTGGATAAAATGATTTATGCATATTCAAAATTCACTTAATCAAAATAAAGATGAACAGAATTATATCATATTAAATATCTCACTATCAAGAAAAATCATCAAAAATGGACCTAGAGCAATCGAATCATAAGTATCTCATAAATCAAAACTAATTTTGTTTCGTCAATAATTGCAAGCATCAAATCAAGCGTCTTTGCTGGTCTTATGCTTTATATATTAAGACAACATATATCTATGTTTAAAGCAGATTTAAATGAATACAAATTGAGCCGCTTTTTTTGCTCATAATAGATATTATGATTTCATAGCCAGGCGAAAGACAGGGATTCTCGGTGACACCCATTTATGAAAAATTATGTACATGTTTGGCCTTTAATCAACAAATCAATCCACTAGACAAAATTCAGATGTATACACCGGGATCCTCTCTACCAGCTAAAGCCTTAATCGACAATCATTGTGCTGCCTGGAAAATTGCCTATGGACATATTGAGACGATAAGAGAAGCTTACCTAACACCAGCATCCCCCACAATTCCGATGGCCATGCCGGCAGACAGACCAGCGAGGCCACAAGCCAGACCGGACGAAAGGTGAGCGTAGCCATCAAACAAGTAATAAGACTTGGCTTTAGGGTTAATTCCGGTACTAATGATCACAGCAATAATCAATCCATAAATACCTAAAACACCAGCCATAACCACCGGCACAATGGACTTCATCACCAGCTCCGGACGCATCACTCCCATCGACGCCACTCCAACGCCGCTCTTCGCCGTACCGTAAGCCGCCCCCATACCTACAACAAATTTAAAAAAAAAAAAAAACGAATAATTACAAGAAATTACTATTACAGCCTTAGATCTGGAACGGTAAGGAATGGATCGATGAGGTTACAGGAGAATACTAGGGCGGCCGCAGCGCCAAGGAAACCGAAGAACGGTGCCGTTTCATCGCCGCTAAACGTTGACGACATCTTTGGATCGGATATAAAAAGATCGGATCTGAATGATTTTTGCGTGGGGGAGAGACAGATGAGCCGTTTGATTAAGACGCTTGTATTATGAAATTCGGGACGGTCACGGCGCTTTATTATTTGATTAGAAAATTGGATAAAAGGAGGTTGAATTTTTATAAAATTTGATAAATTTGCTTCATTGAAAAGATGATAAAAAGTGGAAGTTTCATAAAGTGTATGGCTAAAAATAAATTTGAGAAAAAAAAAATGAATTTTTAAAATTGATTAGAGCAAGACCCATCCCTACAGAAGAAGCTCAAATATTGAAAAATAATGTTTAAGATTCAAGAACGGGATTGAAGTAGTTTTGTTCGGATAAAAATTCAAGTTTCAAGTCACGTATAATTCCATGATATTTATGTGATTAATATTTTTTAAAGTGAATCTAACCATTTAATAAAGATCTTGAGTCAAATTTTGTGAACATGTAAAATAAGTTTTATTTATTATTCCTACACATACAGGTTAGGACAAGGGATTCTACATTGTTGCAATTCCATTTAATTTTGGCTTAAGATCATTAAGTTAGATAAATTTTTCTTCCACTTCATTTTCGAAAATGAGAAAGACATAGTTCATTTTCAAGATGTATTGATCGTGAAATGGTAGACATACGAGACTCAAAATCTCGTGCTAAAAAGTATGAAGATTCAAGTCTTTTTCAAGACTTAAATTAATATTGAGAATGCTCGTCGAATAAACAATTTGATATAAGAGTTCAAATCAAATCGATAAAACTTTAGCTAAATTTTATTTTTAAAATGTGATTATTATTTTCAAGTGATATTGAAAACAATTAAAATGATTATTTACATAAGAAAATCGAATATTGATCGATTCCAACAAATAGTTACTCGAACACGATCTATTTGGACCATGTCCAGCTACGGTCTATTTTCTAAAATTTTATGTCACCAATTAGTAATTACCAACACAGCATTTAAAGATGTCCTATTAATATCACATAAGCTTCACTTTGTCAGGTCAATATGTGGTCGTGAAACCCTAGATGTCATAGGTAACACCCTATCCAGTGTTCCCAACATTAAAGACATTCAAACATGACTTTAAAACGCCTATATAACTTTGGCTTTTCTCGAGCGAATCTGATTATTTTTCTCGAATTCCCCGTTATTCTTTATTTTAAATGATAATTAATTTATGAAATACTTTCACGAAACTCAGCCAGGTCACTGAACAATAAGAAGAGATAATTAGAGTAACGATTGTAAACCTTTTCGACTTAATGCTACTATAATTTAACTTTTCATTTTTTGCAGTCGCAGTCTCAAATATTTTACGTTTGCAATCAGAGGGTCTCTAGACGGTCAGTTGACCATGAAAAATTACTCAAATCAAGTTACACGTACACTAAGTTTTATATTAATAATCCCGTTTGTTTCTCATTTTTTGAAGAATGAGAATGAAAAATATAACCGTTGCGGGTTCCACACAAAAGATAGAAATTCAAATTTGATAACTTGATATGATAGATAACGATCATATTTTTTATTTTAATGGAAATAGAAAGGGAAACAAACATGGGCTAAGTTTGACATTCTTGTTATATGACTTTTTTTAGATATTGATTTTCACAGCACTTTAAACAATCAATAACATATATTTTGACAACACTTGTAGTGACAAACTTGATGTACACCAAATATGTACAACTAATTCAATCCAAAATTGTTTTAATCAATTGACCATTTAAAAAAAAATTAATAATAATAATAACAACTTTACACATTCCACAAAAATAAAAAATAAAAAAAAAAAAAAACGGGGAAAACAAATACTTCATCATCTTCCCCTTCCCATCCTCACACCAAACCCAAAAGGGAAATTTAGGAGATCACTCGATGATCTCTTATTAGATCTTGCTTAATGTTTGTGGATTTCTTTTCGTTTGATTTCACTAAAAAGTTCATCATCTCCCCCTATCTTAATTCATAGAAAAATAAACACTAGACAGATAAATAGCGAACTAAGAGGGAATCAAATCGATCATTTACTTGCAACTCTCTTTATCTCACTTGCAATCCCTTTTTATCTTTTTTTTTTTTTTCTGAATTATCTACATTGGTATAATGGGAATGGTTGGTCCTTTTTCAATCTTGATAGATTAATCAGATTCAAATTTTCAACTTTTCTTTTGATTTCTTGGCCTTTTCAGCCTCAAAACCTTAGAAGTAAAGCTTTTGTTTCAAGCTATTGTTAATTCAAGAAGGCATGGAACTTGAAAAATGATTTGGTTCTCTTGGCGTGTGCGATGCATCACAAAAAGCGTCTAGAGGTTCTTCAACTGCACAAAAAAGGTTCGAGATCATGATTGCCACAAATAAAATATTAAAGTAAAAAAAAAAAATACAACAAATTGAAAGATTTGGAAATGTGGCTAATAGATATAATAATATGAAGGGTTGTGCTATGTGTACATAATGATGTACACACAGCTTTACACCCCCTCACATGAAGGGAGATCCACGCATAATAAAATATTCGTGAACCCTCCTCTTATTGTGTGAAGCTGTGTGTACACGTGTGCACACAGCTTTATCCTAATATGAATGGCATCCAAAGAAAAAACAAAAAAGGAACCTTAGCCGGAAAAATAATGTCAATGCGTTTGGTTGCGTGTAATTTTTGCTTCTGAACCCCACTGGCAGAAGGATTTATAACCTGACCAAACCCACCCCGCTTCACAGCTTCTCCACTAACATCCAAAGCAAAATGCATCACATCAATCCAAATTATCCAACTGTTACTCTTCCCTTTCTTCTCCGGCAGCTCCTTATACTCCTGTTGCTAACATGTCACCGGATAATATATACACGCGCCGCTGCGGGTAACTGGGACCTACTCCAATCCAACATTGGCATATCTGCCATGCACATGCAACTCCTCAACAACGACAGAGTAATCATTTTCGATCGGACAGATTTTGGGGCCTCAAACATTTCATTGCCCAATGGAAAGTGCCGGAACGACCCAAACGACACCGCTTTGCAAAATGACTGCACCGCTCATTCTGTCGAATACGATGTGGCTTTAAACTCAATCCGCCCTCTGATGGTGCTCACCGACGTCTGGTGCTCCTCCGCCGCCGTCATGCCGGACGGAGTTTTGGTACAAACCGGTGGCTTCAACGACGGCGACCATGCCGTTAGAATATATAAACCCTGTATTGATGGGTCTTGTGATTGGCAGGAAATCAAAGATGGCCTGGCACAGAGAAGATGGTACGCAACCAATCATATTCTGCCGGACGGCCGGCAAATTATAATCGGTGGCCGGCGGCAGTTCAATTACGAATTTTACCCAAAAAAATCACCGGCGGAGAAAGCATATAATTTGCCGTTCCTGGTGCAGACAAATGATCCAAAAATTGAAAACAATTTGTATCCGTTTGTGTTTCTGAATGTGGATGGAAATTTGTTTATTTTCGCGAATAATCGAGCTATATTGTTCGACTACACGAAGGGGGTGGTGGTGAGAAGTTATCCCGCCGTGCCCGGCGGTGATCCTCGGAGTTACCCTAGTACAGGTTCTGCAGTTTTACTTCCATTGAAGAATTTACAAGGAGAAGCTATTGGTGCTGACGTGTTGGTGTGTGGTGGTGCACCAAAGGGAGCATATATTAATGCCCTAAATGGTAATTTTGTTGGGGCCCTCAATACATGCGGAAGAATTAGTATAACGGACTCTAATCCTGTCTGGGTAATGGAGACCATGCCTCTAGCTAGGGTCATGGGTGATATGGTATTACTTCCGAATGGCAATGTCTTGATCATTAATGGAGCATCTAAGGGTACGGCAGGTTGGGAATTGGGTCGAGATCAAGTCTTAGCACCTGTTATTTATCGACCCGAGAATCGAATTGGGTCAAGATTTGAGGTTCAAAACCCAAGTTCCATACCTAGGATGTATCACTCCACCGCGATTTTACTTCGTGATGGTCGAGTACTTGTTGGTGGTAGCAATCCTCATATTTATTACAATTTTACTGGAGTATCTTTCCCAACAGATTTAACATTGGAACAATTTTCGCCAGCATATTTGAATCCAGACTCTGCGAATATGCGCCCACGTATAGTTTCACCAGTTTCACGTCCAATAATTGGGTATAGACAATTACTAGATGTTCAATTCACTCTTTCGGGCATGTTAAATAAAGATTTGGTCGTAGTAACTATGGTTGCACCCTCATTTACTACACACTCATTTGCAATGAACCAACGGCTACTTGTGCTATCCGGGAATGTGACGGTCGTTGGAAAATCCTCGTATCGAGTTCGAATTTTGACACCGAGTTCGGTCAATCTTGCACCAAGCGGATACTATCTCTTATTTGTGGTTCATCAAGATATTCCAAGCGAAGGGATTTGGGTCCAAATTAAGTAAAAAATTCACTGACATTCTTGTGAAGATAGTATATGATTCTTGTAGAATATGTCCAAATCAAGATTCTTCAACAGATTATGATTATTAATTATTTTATTGAATAAGATTTGTAAAATATATTATTTTCTGAACCATTGTCATCTATTTCATGAAATGTAAGATGGGACATGTGATGTCTGCATTTGTTTGTATGACAACATGAGTTCACTCGCGAAATCCGATGTTGTATAACACTCTCATAGTAAATGAATAAATTAAAATTTTCATTGTATGCAAGTCTTAAATATTAATCAAATATATATATTATTTATTTGTGGCTTTGAGAGAGACATGGGAAACCTTATCTTTATTGCTTATTTCCATCGCATATATTAATATTGGATTAAACTCCTTGTACGGACTCATTTGCACAGGGTCTGTACAGGGCCTCTCACATGGGGGTGGATCTTATATGTGGACCCCATGTGTGGGGTCCACCCCCATGTGAGAGCATCTGTACAGACTCTGTGCAAATGAGTCTGTACGAATAACATTTCCCATTAATGTTATATCATCGTAGCTAAGAAATTAGAGCATACGTGCAGCCTTACATATATTATAGGACCGAGGTGGTTGGATGGTGATACTATTGCTCGTATATATAATTTCCGAATAAAGAGTCTAATTTAGTCATTTTAGAGACTTGTCTAATCAACATTTTTACCTGTGTCAACTTAGTCCATCGAGTTGCTTAAGAATACTTAGAAGCAATTAATGTCAATTTAATGAATATAGGTCAATAGCTTATTACTTATCTTAGGTCGTCCAAAGTGTGTTTGTTCTTCCACGTGTCATCCAAAATCAAATCGTTAGAAAGTTTAACTCAAAAGGAGTCAATTTTAATCACACTTTATTTCTTCATTTTTGTTGCTTACGAGAAAATGGTTCCCGTGACTTGTTGCCAATGTTTTTTGTTGTTCTATTTCGTAATTGCCTTCATAATTTATTTTATTGGCTTGATAGATAGGGATCCCTTTCCAAGTTGTTTGTAAAGGCCAATTTTTATTAAGACATGATTTATGAGTATTGATCAATACATCATCCATCATTACTTTTTTTGTTGTGTGCATAGTCGAATCTCAATTAGTCCCTTTCATCACTTTATGCACGTCACGTGTTATCTTCGAGATGAACTTGAGAAGTTTCGATCTCATTAAATACATCTTATGTCATCTCAAAGATCCACTCGATTTATATTGTTCGTACAATAAAAATCGAACCTTTTTTTTGTGTATATTTCAGAGAGAGAGAGAGAGAGTCATAATTAATAGAAGGTGAATTGAGAAATCAATGAAAAAATAGTCAATTTTAATAACACTTACATTCTTTATTGTCGCTTGCAAGAAAATGCTCCCGTGACTTGTTGCCAATGTTTTAATATTTCAATTTCGTTAATGTATTTTTTCCTTCCCCCCCTCGTTGACAGAAGCACAGTTCAAAAGCAAGAATGATCCAACGACACACGTATTTGTCCGGTCGAAAACTAAGCACATGTTTCATGGATTATCTAAATTTTTATCGAAGTCAAAAATTAATTTTAATCATATCATGAAATTCACAACTTTTAACCATACTTTTCGTTATTTTTTATCAAAATCTATTAAAAATCTAATTCTAATCTCCATCAAATAGGAACCAAGACTAATATTCAAAAGCAAGAATGATCCAACGGCACACATATTTGTCCGTTCGAAAACTAAGCACATGTTTCATGGAAATTATCTAAATTTTTATTAAAGTCAAAAATTAATTTTAATCATATCATGGGACTCACGACTTTTAATCATACTTTTCGTTATTTTTTTTATCAAAATCTATTAAAAATCTAATTTTAATCTCCATCAAATAGGAACCAAAACTAATATACTACAGTTTTTTCTTGCCACTTTATATTTTTGTTAGTCATGTCAAGAACTCTGTTAATTTAGTAGACGAAGCACTTAAATTAAAAGAAAATGTTTAATAGCCAAAATGAATTTTCAAAAGATGCCAATGTTGCATGGATGCAATGGGAGAGCGAAAGTAATGGGGCGTGGCGGCGGAGGTGGTAACCACCTCTCCACGGAGGAGAGTTGGACAGTAATTTGAGTTTTATCACTCACGGGTCACCTATGCTTTCAGTTTTACAAGGTCACGGGTCTCTCTCTCTCTCTCTCTCTCTCTCTCTCTCTCTCTCTCTCTCTCTATATATATATATATATATATATATTCTCATAATGTTTGGATATACAAATCGGGATAAGAACAAAGTTTGATGAATTAAGAATTCACAAAGAGATAGATACAAGAACAAAATTAAGCAACGTTCGATGCACTCACAAAGGTACAAGTGCGCGTAAAAAGATTACTTGTATATAAATAATTCACTTATTTTGATAGCCTAGTAAGTTATACTCGAAGTTATTTTTAGAAGTCAAAAAGTGACTCTCAAAGTAATTTACGTAGAAATAAAATAAGGTGAGTTACGGAAATATGTCTTAACAATCAAATTGCTACTCCAACATGATTATCCTTTGAGTCTAGCTTGAATAATCATCTATTTCTTGGAATTTTAAAAGTAATTTTTTAAATATAGCGAAACATGCTATTATGCCTAGAAATTATCACTCCATATTCGGTCATCTTATTGGACCCGAGCCAGGCCTATTAGTGTTGGGCCCCAAAGTCGAGGCTCTGACAAGGCCAACCGAGGCGCAACCGAGGCCCTAAGAAATCTAGTCGAAGTGCCTACCGAGGCGCCTATTATTTTGCTCACCTCGTATTGGGCTCAGATTTAGGCCCACTAACCCGTTTGGCCCACTTCACATCCATTTCTCTATATACATGGATTTAACTCACACAATCAAGGTATGTTCTACACTCTCTAGCCAAACCTCCATCTCCATACTATTGCACTCTATATATCTATCTCCGTCCGACCGTTGACTTGACCGTTGGAGTGCAAACGGTCGCCGGACCCTTTTCTTGTCCGGCCGCCTTTGCCTCTTGAAGGAGTGCTACTTGCGCAGGTTTCGAGGGGATGAGGTTAGGGAACCTGTTGGAATCATTTTTGGAGGTCAATAGATTGACGTCGTCCCTGAGAAACGGTACATTAACCATATCATACCACGTACCAAAAGGTCAATGGAAATTGAAAAATTTTCGGTCAATGTTCTACCTAAAGAGAGGAGGCAGCAACATTTTTTTTCAAAGAAGATTACAACTACCAAAACAGAAAATAGCTACTCGAAGGTAGCGTGAAAAATTTCCTTGAAAGAAAGAGCTTTCCGACAAAAGGGCTGAATAAACCCACCATGGAAAGGCTACAAGAAGCTCTGGTATTTAGAAGGCAGCTGAAACCAATATTTCATCAAGTTCTCTACTGTCCATTGAAAGGGAAAAATAAAGCACAAAAAGTGAAGAAAAAATCAAAGGAGAGGAAGAACTAAAGAAACTCGTGAAAGCTCAAGAACACGCTAGCGGGTCTTCAAGATAACTGCAATTATGTTTTTCTTGGCCGCCATCTTACCATTATTCAACTTGATTTTTCTATTAAAAAAAATTGGACAAGGGTGGTTGTATACAAATTGCTCGGTAAAATGGTTCAATTGGAAATGGACAACGACCGTCGAAGCAAACTTCATGCCTAGCAATCTCCAGTAGTCGTCGTAAAAGGCCCTTCAGGCAACGACCATTTTCAGCCATTTAAATCCCAGAAAAAGCTTCTGGAATGTGAATTCAATACTTCTTTAGACCCGTCTTTTCACTTGCCCGTGAGTTTTTTCTAAAGGTCACCACAAGGTATGTAAAGCATTAATTATGGAAGTGACTTGTTTTTTCTTTACAGCTTTTGGTTGGGTGGTGTGCCTATTCCCGCCTATTTGTCGGGACGGGTCAACCAATTAACTTTGGGTTTCTTTCACATCGTTGGGCCTTATTCACAGAGTGGATCCAAAAAATTGGACCCATTAGTTTAAGAGAGTTGAGCCTAGATTTATATTTTGCTTTGATCCTTTTGGCATTGAATAGATATTGTTGGGCTAATGCAATTTATTACCACTTTGTGTCTATAAATATAATTGGGCTACTACCATTCCTCTTTTTGGACCCGAGATTTTTTTAAATTCCATTTGGGGTGTCCCTTGTTCTGCATTGCAAATTATTCAGTTTGGAGCAAAGATAACCTATTGGCCCCAATTGTTGAAGTTACTATTTAAATGGCAACCTAATCAACCTTCTGTCATCCCAATAAAAGAGCACTGAGTTGAGACCGCAAGCTTGTTTTTACATGGGTTGTGGTTGAGCATTGAAAACGCACAACCCAGGAGCATAAATCCTCAACTCAAACACATTTGGGGAAAAAATCATGGAATTATAATATATGCATTCTGGCCATTTGATAGAATTTTTTAACGAACTTCATATTTGATTATTGGCTTATGCTTTTCCGTTATTTTGCTCCTTCAGTAATATTTTGAATGGAAAATGGCAATGTACTTCCAAGGCCCAGCTGTATATCAAGGTATTCATGATGTGATTTTTGCGATGGATTAGAAAGGAATATAAATTTTTGGTGCGGCACAAATACGAGTTGCCGGGAAATTAAAAATTGTGATTACACATCCTACACCCAATTGAATTTCCAGCCCCAATGCTGTCACTAGCAACCCTTCATATTTTCTCATCAAGATTATTATTTATTTGGGTTTTGTTGCCACTACCATCTTTACCTCAGAAGTTCTTAAGAGAGATCATTGGTACACTACAATTATTCGACCAAATGCCTAATCACACTTTAAAGACGAGCCGACCTCAGGTTTCCTTATTATTGAACGCGAGCCTTTGCTTGTGGATTTGTTATTATCAAATAAATTTTATAAGTCCTCGTTCCTTAAATAAAGGAAGAGGCAATATTAAGTCCTCGTTCCTTGAATAAAGAAAGAGGCAATATTTTAAAAGTCTCCATTCCTTGAATAAAGGAAGATGCAATATTTTTTAGTTCTCATTCCTTGAATAAATGAAGAGGCGGCATTTTGGATTCCTCGTTCCTTGAAAAAAGGAAGAGGCAAATCGTCAAACGTGTTTGCCCTTGAAAAAGGAGTCTTTCCTAGAGTTGTTTGCCAGATGTTTATCCCTGGCTTCGCGGGATGCTTATTCCCCGCCTCATTATCATCGAGCCTAGCTCTAAATCCTCGTTTATCCGAGTCCAGCTTATAAGACTCCGATCGTTCGACACTTCGCCAGATGTTTATCTCTGGCTTCGCAGGATGCTTATTCCCCGCCTCATTATCATCGAGCCTAGCTCTAAGTCTTCGTCTATCCGAGTCCAGCTTATAAGACTCCGATCGTTCGACACTTCGCCAGATGTTTATCCCTGGCTTCACGGGATGCTTATTCCCCGCCTCATTATCGTCGAGCCTGGCTCTAAGTCTTCGTCTATCCGAGGCTAGCTTATAAGTCTCCGAGAGTTCGACAGTTCGCCAGATGCTTATCCCTGGCTCAGTGAGGCTATACCTCGCCTCACTATCATTGAGTTTGGCTCTAAGTCCTCATCATTCCGAGGCAAGCCACTAAGACTCTGATAGTTCGACAGTTATATGCGGGATGTCTATTCCCCGTTTCACCAGATGCTTATCCCTGGCTCAGCGAGACTATTCCTCGCCTCACTATCGTTGAGCTTGGCTCTAAGTCGTTCTCATTCCGAGGCAAGCCACTAAGACTCCGATAGTTCGACAGTTCGCTAGATATTTATTCGTGGCTTCGTGAGATGTCTTTTCGTCGCTTCGCTATCGTCGAGCTTAGCTTTAAGCCCTCGTCCACCTGAGGTCAGCTTATAAAACTCCGATAGTTCGACATTTCGTCAGACGTTCATCCCTCGCTTCGCGAGATTTCTTTTCCTCACTTCTCACTATTGTCGAGCCTGACTCTAAGTCCTCATCATTCCGAGGCAAGTCACTAAGCCTATGATAGTTCGAGACTTATTCGCGAGACGTATATCTCCCACCTCACCAAATACTGTCCGCAGCTTGACAAAGTTTCAACCCTCTCGACGTGGAGTCCCCTGTGGGTCATCGCCTCGGCTGTAGCGTTGCGAAAGCTTTACTGACCTTCAACCATCTCCCGCATCGATCGCAGACAAGCTCCTTATTCAGCTTTACAAAGTTTAGACGCACCTGACGCGGAATCCCCTATGGGTCATCGCCTCAGTGGCTGCGTTCCCTCCTAAGCTTTACAAAGCTTCAGCCATCTCCCGCATCGATCGCAGATGAGTTACTTTCTCAAGCAGGCATTGAAGCTTTAGCACCTCAGTCTAAGATGTGTCCCGACCTTCAGCTCTACAACCTTTAGCATCTCTCATGCGTTATCCTATGAGTCAGCGCTTCGGTAGAGACAGCTAAACCTACAACCGCAGCAGCAACCATATACTCAGCTGATATTAAAAAGTCAACAGCTGGTATACATCAATATGATTCAGTATTAGTACAGCTACTTATATTCAGTCTAGAGCACAGCCTCTGCTATCAAAGCATCGCCTCTGCTACTACATCCAGAGCTTCACCTCTGCTACTATGTCCTAAGCATCGCCTCTGCTACTACAATCAGAGCATTACTGTTGCATCCAACGCATCGCCCTTGTCGCCTATGCTACTTACATTCAAAGCATCGCCTCTATATCAACTTTATCACAGTAGCTTACATTTCAAGTCCGACCTGCATATAAATAATACGACTCGGACTTGGGGGACTACATATTACTACTAGCATACGCATCACATTACTGCTTTCAAGCATGAATGTCATGTCATATCACTGTTACCATGTCATACATTATTTTCATTTCAGCCAGTACGTATGTCGTATTATCATCATTTTCATTTCATTGTCAATATCATGTTACTTGCTTCACTATAGCACTATCGATACACTGAGCTATGCGAGCACATAATTTATTATAATGCATGACAGACCCTTTGCACATATTTTGGAGAAATGTGATATATTACACCTTACGAGCATTTGAAGGGGCAAATGGACCCCAAATTTATTTGGTATATGTGTTGTGGATATATTGTATTGTATTACAAGATAGGTTTAGTTCATATTACAGGGGGGATGCTGCCGAAATTTTCAAAAAATATGTGCAGTACATCTTTTGAGGCAATTCGTAAGCCCTCGCTTATTCTGACACACATTTTTTGAGGCGGTTCGTAAGTCCTCACTTATTGGAGCAACTCATATTTCTTGAGACAATTCGTAAGCCCTCGCCTATTCGAGATCAATGTATATTTTCGAGGCAGTCCGTAAGCCATCACTTATTGGAGCTACCTATCTTTCTGAGGCAATCTGTAAGACCTCTCCTACTCCTGAGTTTATATTTCAAGTCCGACCCGCATATAAATAATACGACTCGAACTTGGGGGCTACTGTTATACCTATAAATTATCACTCCATATTGGGTCATCTTATTGGACCCGAGCCAGACCCATTAGTGTTGGGCCCTAAAGTCAAGGCTCTGACAAGGCCAACCAAGGCGTAGCCGAGGCCCTAAGAAGTCTAGCCGAAGCGCCTATTATTTTGCTCACCTCGTATTGGGTTCAGACTTAGGCCCACTAACCCGTTTGGCCCGCTTCACATCCATTTCTCTATATATGGATTCAAGTCACACAATCAAGGTATGTTCTACACTCTCTAGCCAAACCTCCATCTCCATACTATTGCACTCTATATATCTATCTCCGTCCGGCCGTTGACTTGACTGTGGGAGTGCAAACAATCGCCGGATCCTTTTCATGTACGGTCGTCTTTGCCTCTTGACGGGGTGCTACTTGCGTAGGTTTCGAGGGGGCGAGGTTAGGGAACCCGTTGGAGCCATTTTTGGAGATCAACACATACTTTACATTGATTGGGGACTTAGGATTTAATTTTAATGGTAATTTCACTTCACTATGCATATAATTTTGGAGTTGTTTGATAACGATTTTGATAAAAAGAAAATTAAAGATTTTGATAAAAAGAAAATTAAAGACTTTGATAAAAATTGATGAAATGCGTGATTAAAAAATCGATAAAAAGATGTAGATCTCATAAATGTATGATTAAAATTAATTGAGTTCTTTGATCTCAACTTTTTAATAACTTATTAAGATTTCCCAAACAAGCACTAAATGGGGTGCCTATAAATACTAGATAATACTAGATAGTTGGGCGTGCATGAAAATAACACAATTTATTAATAAACGATCAACTTGATTGGTTGATAAAATGTTTCCAATATTATGAATTGTTCCGTGAAAACATGTCCTAACAACATTGGTAAGATAAATTGCGCAAACAAAATCGTAAATAGCCCTTGTTACAGTGGGCTCGGGTCAATTTATTGTACATTGTAAGTAAGTAGTAACACATATTTTTAAGTGTATCAAAAGTACATACTCGACTGATCTTAGTCGAGACAACATAAAAGTCTAATAATCTGCACTTGTCAATCATCAAGTTCCAGTGAGATTACGAGAAAGTTTGTATGAATCTAGCAATTAATATGGGTTGTGGGACAGCTGTATGTGCAAACTTACAAGGTATTGTCCATTTGTTTGAAGAATTTGGAATGGGACAATGCTGCATTTACATGTACATCAAATTTATATAATACTTTAAATAATGTTACATATTACTTTATTATTTATCTGTTTAAAACACGTGCTTTTTCATATAATCTCTCTCTTCCACGTCATTTCAATCGCTTTTTTTATTATATTTCTAAACAAATAGCAAAATCCTTTGGAATGTTGTGGCTATGATACATATTTGGCTACCATTAACAAATCTGTCTCAAAACATATTCAATACATTGATTTTGCACGTACTCAACACTTAATAGATAGACGCGCATTGCAAAATCTCCTTCGATTATCCCCTTGCTCGAGTCCCATTATTTGGCTAAAAAAATATTTTGGAATAGTATATTGATGAAGAATGCGTAGTAAAAATAAACTTAAAATATTTAAATTTGCGCGTAATATTATTTTATGAAAAAATGTATGGTTGAAAAGAGTAAAGAGAAAAATATATTTTAAAAAGAATGAAATCAAACAAGACTATAATTTCAAAAGAGAATTGGCAAAGGCTATTTTTTTATCACTATTTGATAATATGAACCTAAATGGGGTTCAATGCACTTTGGGACACCAACTTTCATTAGATGTGCATTTAGGTCACTCTTCTTCAATTTGATACAATCAGATCATCGAACTTCAATTTGTTTATCCAACTTTGATTAGTTTGCAGATCTGGTCATTTTATGAATTGTCGCGTCACACAACAATACATATCATCCATTTTTGAAATAATATATTTTTTTAAAACTTCATAAATTAGAAGCGCATTTTTACGTCATCTATTCAGAATTTCAACGTCAAAATTAACCATTGATTAGTTAAACCGACAATAATGGACAAAATTACTGAATTTACAAGTGAATAGATGTTTGATGAGTTGATTACGCTAAATTGAAGACATGTGACTAGAGTAAATTAAAGTTAACTCGCATAAATCGTACCTCATGCATTCAATTCCAAATATGTATAGTCCACCAATTTTAATATTGGTTATATATACTTTTGACAATTCAATTTCACTACGTTATTCTTTTATGAGCTAACAATTGTGCAACTTGTGCACAAACCCTTTTATGTGAATGGAAAATGATGCTATAAAAAATCGTACATTTTGATTTCCTGAACTTGAGGACTTTAAATGAGTATGATCGTAGTCTTTTGGTACTTTAAACAAAGGCAATGGGGTGTGTTCTCGTCGCTTCTCCGATGTTGAAGTTAGAAAGAAAATTATATTCGTGAGACTATAAACGGGAAATAATGAAAATGTACCTGAATAATGACTCAATATTCTGTATTTATACAGGTGGGTGGCGTTCTCCTAATGGACTCAACTAGCTGGGTATATCTATCTCACAGAGTCCTATACCGCAATTACGTTTAAGATAGAATCTTTGCGAGAGTCAAGTATTAAAGTAGTATGGTAGAGTCAAAGTCCCAATTGCATAGGAATCCTATTGGGTCAATAATAACAATCGTAGATTACGAGGGGAATCTATCCCGAGGACTAATCATGCTCGAGGACGTGGATCATGAAACGTGGATATCTTAAGGTTTGCTTGTGCTCGAGCATTGCAGCTCCCCAACATTGTATCCAAGGGAGGTCCATGCTCGAGCACAACAAATGGTGAAACTGCAAGGGAAAGCTATGAAAGGTCCTCGGGATAAAATGTTCAAGCATAACCAATACCTGCTATATCAGAAAACATTAATCTAAAGATTGCAAATGACTCGAGCGGCTCTCAAACTCGACTCGAGTTCCAACTCATTTTGCGACAAATCATTAATCGAATCAAGCTTATATTATTTCTAGGAGTCAAAACTGATAGGCTCATGAGGCCCACGAGCTCTCAAGCTGATATAACTCATGGGTTGACTCGTTTTTCGTCTCATTTTTGACCTATTTTGTTAATTCATTTATATATTATATAAGTCTGCCCACTCCAATCTACCAAACATTGCTTTTAAACTCGTTTAATTAGTTTTACAAATATATACTTCTAATTAAAAGAATTTTTGAAGAAAACAAATCCTAATTAATTCCTCTAAAACATTTCCAAAGTAAAAAATTTCTTCTAAAAATTAATTTACAATGTATGCCAAAACTACTTAATTTTCGCTCTCTCAAATGGGGCAGAATATTCGTTCGGGTTAATTCTAGCCCAAAACCTTTTCGCATTAGAAAGGTGAATGGGCTTCTTAATTGGCAGCGGCCCAGTTAGTGTCCTGCTAAATGGGTACGAACTTCAAACTCCCTTGGCATGGAAACCACAAGACTAACATTTTTTAAATTCACATAAAATCTGCTAATTTTGTGAGAGGGAATATACCACTTTGCTAACAAAATTTTGTACATAAGATTGCACCCAAAGCCATGCTTTTAGGGTTTCCATCTGATGACATTCCATCTTCCAAGTCCTGGAACATCCTATTTAGGCCCTATTTGACACCCATTTTTATCAAAATGCATTTTAGGCCCTGTTTGGCACCCATTTGACACCCATTTTTATCAAAATGCATTTTTCTTTCTTCTTTTCAACCACACATTTTCTATTAAAATAATATTACACGTAAATCAAAAACTTTTTCTTATTTTTCAACCACATATTTCCCATTAATTTACTATTCAAAAATACATTTTCAGATAAAAATTCCTACCAAACACCCTCTTAATCCACGATAAAAATTTTATCCAACAAGCAGATCGAGGACAACAAACCAAACCTTTTTCATGACTTCCCCAAACAATGAAATTGCAAAACGTAGCAGAAATCAAAATACATCAAATAATCAAAGCAAATAGAAATTATAAACATTAAAAACAAGATGAAATCAAAGATGTAGAACAGAACAAGTACTACAAAGGATACTTATTAATCTACCAAAAAAAAAATTCCCAAACATAAGACTATATTTTCTATCCATCAGATGAAATCAATTAAAGTTCTAGTATGCAAGAAGTCATACTCGGGGGAGGGGGAAACCATGAAGACTACATTACACTAATACTAATGAATAAAATTGCTTAAGCACGCTCCCCACGAATTCGCCTTGCGAGCTGGATATCTTTGGGCATGATGGTAACCCTCTTGGCATGGATGGCGCATAAGTTAGTGTCCTCGAAGAGACCCACGAGGTAAGCCTCAGCAGCCTCTTGTAGGGCAAGCACGGCGTGGCTCTGAAACCTCAAATCAGTCTTGAGATCCTGTGCAATTTCACGGACCAAACGCTGGAATGGTAGCTTCCTGATCAGCAGCTCAGTGCTCTTTTGGTATTTGCGAATTTCACTACATCAATTCAACATAAAATCATTAGAAATTAGAGAAGATACTAGTAATTAATAATGAGAAAAATTGGGGGAAATCGTACCGGAGTGCAACAGTCCCAGGACGGTAACGGTGGGGTTTCTTGACTCCGCCGGTTGTCGGAGCAGACTTTCTGGCAGCCTACGATAATCACAAAAATATAAGTCTAGATTCGAACCCCTAAATTACAAAGAATTAAAACCCTATATTATAAAGTTCTGAGAAGCCCTAAATTGTACAATCAATCATAGAAAATCCATAAACTGTAATTATTGAAACCCAGAAAGGCATCTATAACAAGAGTATGAACGAACTTTGGTGGCGAGTTGCTTCCTGGGAGCTTTCCCACCAGTCGATTTACGAGCAGTTTGCTTGGTACGAGCCATTGGTTCTTAACACAATTGATCTACACCAAGTTTACCGTAAAAAAGGGAACCAAGATTTCGAGACGATAATAAAGATAAACAAATCAAACGCGGATAAATTCTACCTAAAACTGAAAAATTTAAGGAACTTCTAACAGAAAATGAAATATTGGAATTGAACGTGTAGCGCCCGCTAGTGAGGGGGATATATATATAATTGGGAATGAGGTCGGGTCCGTTGAAACGTGGACTGCAACCTCAACGGACTTTAAGAGAGAGAGAGAGAATTTTGAAAAGGTCTGAATCCTCGTGCTCTCCTTTTACTCGTTGGTTTTGCATCACGCGGATTGCTAACGAGTTTGTGTTTCTTCTGTTTGTGCTTTAGAAAGATTTTACTTTTGGATTGACTCGCCCGAGTTGATGTAATGAGTTACACGACTCAGTAATGGGGGGGTGGTTTGGATTTTTTCCTTAATAAATATTTTGGTTTTGTCGTTGCTTGAGCCCCTTTTTGCCCAAAAAGACAAAAATACATTTTTGAGTGTATTGATGAAAAAATATGTGATTAAAAATAAAAAAATGTCTTGAATTTGTATGTAGTATTATTTTAATAAATAATGTATAATTAAAATAAAGTCAAATCACTGTTAAAAAATATATTTTGATGAAAATAATGTTACTCAAGCAATATGATAATATTTGTATTTTTTCCCCCTCAATCTATGTACTTCTGCGGGACCCACATTTAGCCTAGCATAACCAACCCAATAATGTTCGGTTTGGATTAATTGAGTTGTATGCTCAACTTTTGTGCCAGCTGTGCCTTCGAGAAAATCAATTCGTTAACCTGACACAAAAGTTGTATAATACTTTACATAATAATTTAAAAAAAATGTTAAAATCTAACCTTAAGAGTCCCCCACCACCTCTGCCCTGGAGTATCGTAAGGGAGGTAAATCGCAGGTTATGCCTCCAAGAATACAGGGTGAGAGGCTGCTTGTACACTTGTACTTACCCAAGAGCCAAATCCATATTTCAGGATTCGAACCCTTGACGCAACAGCCTCAAGCAAAGCTGAATTTCTCCACCCTCCCCTTTTACCACTTGAAAATGTGCCCTGAGGCTTTACATAATAATTTATATGTACATGATGTGGTGAGATATAATCTAATCAAAATTTTTTCAATCAAATAAAAAAAAATTAAATATCTTTTTGACACATCATCTGTATTTAAGTTATTACATAATACCTTTTATACAAGTAGCATTATTCTTTTCACAACATTTCTCTATTTTTAACGACACGTTCCTAAAAAAAATACATTTTACCATTCATTCATTCTTCTTATTCATCTTCTTTCCATTCTTTCCAAAAATCAAAAAAATTTGAATTATAATTTGCTCAATTGCACATACTATTATTACGAGTTGATCAGTTTCTCAAATATCCACTTGCATTGTAGTTACTTTTGTTCTATTGTTTTAGGTATAATCTAAAATAAAATAGATCGTGTTTTATTTATTTTTTCTTTTCGTGAATTTTTTTATTTTTTTTGTGAATTGATGGAATTTTGAAGAATTTAATAATTTTGTTTGATTTGAATTGACAAAGAAGTTTAGATAAAGCTAGTTGATTTTAGATAGATATATACAAAATCATGAAAGATATTAAAACGATGAATTTGACTCATAGCAAAGCTTCATTCGGGTGTGCGAAGCAGGAGCTCCGCGCACCTGGCTGGAGCAATAGCTTCGTAGCATGGACAAGGCATGGGTATTATACAAAAAACCAATTTTAAATTATAAGCAGTTTAAAAGTTGTTGACCTACTTACTCTCTTAATGCAATAACTACGATGACTATACTCATATTTGATATCAATTTTTTAAAATTTATTTTCTTCTCAAATTCCATATCAATCACACATTTTATGTAATTCAAATTTTTTTTATTAACTTTCTGATAACTATGATACTATACCCATATTTGATATCAATTTTTTAAAATTTATTTTTTTCTCAAGTTCAATATCAATCAGACGTTTTATGTAGCCCCCATTTGATAGTCATTAATTGTCAAAATGTATTTTTTCTATCACATCAATGGAGGCCAATCCCATATTTTCTTCTCCAATTCAAATTCAAAATTGTGGAATTTTCATCTTTGCCCTTGTTTGTCCTTACCTTAAAATTGTTTCAATCAATGTGACAAAAATGAGAATAAGAAATATTTTTTTTTATCGCCAACACGCCAAAAGAAGTCAATACCTACATTTCACAACACCATAAATTTGACATGTTACCCCATTTATTCTCCCAATTTCCCCTCGATTTTCTGTTTACTTGGTCTTGGTTTTTTTTTTTAATAATTTTTTTCTTTAGCACGCAAATATCTGGATTACAATAGCACCAGGTGAAATGTATATAACTTTGGGACATGAAATAAAACCTCGAGAATTGAGATACGCACGTCACCTATCGAGTTATTTGGTTTACAAACATCGACAACGATATTTCCAATGTCGAGAATACTATGAAATGTCAATACATACATGGTGACACACCACAAATACGGTCAAAATGTGGGAGTTGTTTGGATCCTAGTAATGCAATTACACCTCTCTATACATATTACTTTGATTAATTCGGTTAGCTTTAATAAATTAAAGAAAATTAAAATTTGTGGAAACGTTCCAATTATTGCAAAACAACAAGTCACAATATTGATGTGTAAAAAGACCATTGATATATATCCGAATGTGGAAAAAAAAAGTTCACAACACAACAATGAGAGAATATATTTCCATACATAATCCATCCAAACCATTCACTCAATTATTCATAACACAACAAATTTGTTACTGACATTCAATCATCTCCACACTATTAGCAAGGACTTTTCACATGCATGCACACTTTTAAGTGGAGGCTCCTTCTCACAATCACTCATTATCCTCACATTCACTCCCCCATCCACACATTTCACGTTCATTTACTCTCCACACTTTTTAACTACAATCTCATTGGCAACATTCATTCGGCAAGACATTTACTTGGAAAGCTTCTCACACATTTACTCCAAAAAGGTACTCATTGGATTGAAAAAGGTGAGCAAATCAAAATTTGAATTCAAGATTTGTGTTAATTAATAGTAAGTTGTCGAAGAAAAAAATGTTTTCGTGACACAAGAATATAATTTTGTCGAAAGAAATCGTTTCGAACGACGCAAGTGTCGTTGTGTCTCCGTGACACGGAGACAGTCTCCGTTTGTGTCATGGATTGTGACACTGTCACGAAGAGACGTTTGTTCTTCTTCTTCTTTTTTTCTATTTTATTGTTTTCAGGTTTTAGGTTGTAGTTTTTTAAACAAAAAGAGATTTTTTTAAAAATTTTATTTACGATCAATTTTACACTTTTTTTACGTTCATTTTGTATATTGGGTTTTTGTAAACAAAATAATATATTTGTTTGAAAATATTCATTATTGTGTAATCTACGCAAATGTCTTTAGAATACGTTCTTTCTCCAGATCAATGGTTTTCTGCTACCATCGTCAAGTATCCAAATAGCGAATACATTAAAGATTTTGTACAATTCATAGATGTCAATCAACAATGTTCTTTACTTTTAGTAATTTTTTGTGGATTTGTTTACGGAGTTATGTTCGGGGGACAATAAGAACAATTTAGTAGTAAATTGATACACGAATTTATAATGTGAATTGCGCATTATGACAAAAATAATGAATTTTGGGTACGGTTAGATTACCACGTTGCTAGGTTCGGCATGCAAGAATTTTGCCTAATTACTGGACTACCTTATCATGAATCATCCATTGAAATTGACTATAGTAACGATCGTCTTAGAGATCAATACTTCAATGGGGCAAAAAGAATTAGTAATAGAATGCTTTTTGAAACTTTCCATAAGTGTGAGGTTGAAAAAGGTAAATTTAAGTTGGGACTAGTTGTGTTGGTGGAGTGTATGTTGAAATTGACTTCAAGACATATTGATTATAGAATGTTAGAAATGGTTGAACATTTTGATGAGTTCCTTACGTATCCATGGGGCCGTAACGCATATTTCGTTTTGTTAAATTCATTGAAAGAGTCGCAATTGGAACAAATAGTAAGGATACAACAGAACCAACAAACGGAATGTAAGTATGCAATACAAGGCTATCCACTTGCATTTCAGGTATGTTGTTCATATTCTAATTGTTCCCGTATTCCGTATAATTTCTTTGTAAAAAAATATATTATGTATATCAACATTTATCTGTAAGTATGTTGCAGTATTGGATATATGAAATATTTCCATAGATCGGGCAAAAGTTTGGACGCCGTAGGTACAAAACGGCTCAGAGTCCACGAATGTACAAGTGGAAGCCTAATACAATATTGAAGGAAGCGATTGCTAAAGAATTTTGGATACTGAAGAGGTATTGCCACGCGATTTATGCAACGTGATTTTATATCGCAAGTGTACGGTGTCAAGTTTTGTAATATAGTAATAGAGTAAAGAGTGTCGAACCCACAGGGATTGTAATTTAAATTTCACTAAGTACTATAATTGTGCAATTTCTACTTTATTTAGACAAACGTATGATTAAATGGATTTAATGTTTTATGAGTGAATAAATTAACCTAATTTAATGTGAATTGGATGCGACAAAATTGGAGAATACAAATTATCAAATGAGAAGGCCTAGGACAAATGAGAAGGCCTAGGAATTGATTTCACCTAACTTTCAATTATGATTTAATGATTTCCAATAATTCCATTTAATTTTCCCATATTTAAAAGGAAGAATCCTAATATATTCCTCTCCCCTCTCTCGAGTGCCGGCTAGAAAATAATCATAGATTCCAATTCCAATATCTCTATTCCGAATTGAAAATCAAGAATTTATAAAAGTTTCGAATCTTTTATGAAGTAAGCTTCACAGATTTTACACTTTCTCTCGAAACCCATAAAACCTATGTTGTGTCAATCTTATGATCACGCCTAAATTCCCCTCTCTTGAGTGCCTCATTCAATTATTGATCAAGTAATTGAAAGTATTAAAATCATGACACAATTAAATATATGTGAAAAAATCAAAGAAATAAATTATAAAATCATCAAACCATTCTCGATTCGGCTACATCAAACCCCTAGATAATTTGTTTAGTTCATGATATAATAAATGAAAATCATACAAATTATAATAAACAACATAAGGAAAATGATAGAAAAAACTAGTCTTTTGAATAGATCTTCAATCTTCTTCCTTGATGTTGTTCCTCCTTCCTTTTGATGTCTTCAATTTTTGCCTCCTTCAAATTGTGTGGTTGAATTCTTCAATCTTGCCCCCGTCCATCCCCTCTGAAAATAGGGTTTTTAAATGGTATTTATAGTATGTTGGGGTTATTAGACGAATTAGGGTTGACTTGGGCCAAGAAAAGATTTCAAAAATATAAAATCCCATTTTTTCGCACAGGCAGCGCCACGGCGCCCAAGATGGGCGCCATGTTCACTGTTGTTTTCAGCATCTTGGCGCCCACTTCGGGTGAAAAAGGTAGTTTTCGCCTCTTTCAGTATTTTTGCCATAACTTCTTCATCCGATGTCCAATTAAGATGATTCAAGATGCGTTGGAAAGGTAACTCAAAGGGCTATAACTTTTCTTCAAACATCATTTCCCAATTCGATCTTACTATGTCAGAAATAGGTCTCATTGTGAGACTAAAACTCCGGCGCATAACTTTTCGGTTGGAAATTGATTTGTGATCATATTTTGACTAAATTTGATCCCTTTGACACCTTCCTTCATCCAGTTGACTCCTAGCGCTCTCGGATCTTCATCCTGAGTTTTGACACGACTTTTGATTAATTGCATTTTAATCCTCGAACTTTGAATCTCTTACATTTTGGTCATTTCATCCAATTTCGCTAACTTTTGCCTATTTCATTCCTTTGGCCTCTTTTAGCTCTTGTTTTCTCCACTTCCATCAATCTACAAAATAACACCAAAATCACTTGTTAGCACTTCTAAAATACTCTCCAAGATAGCAAAATCATGAAACTAATGGCATAATATAATAAGTGTAAATCACTCATCAGGTATGAATTTTTTAATTCCAACGTAGAATGACGTTCGCCTTGAATTGTTAAAACCTGACATTCAAAAATTTGATGAGACGAACTTGTTTACGATGATTAGAGATCGAAGTTCTTGCAGTGCTGTAACCTATGGAAGAAGAATGAGAAACGTCGTGATGCTCAAATTTGTCACTGCTAGCTAACAATGGACATAGTATATTAGATGTTATTGTTAACGGAGAATTGGAGAATCTAGCATAACCAATATCAGATCACATCCCTGCGCAACAAACGACAAGTCGTGATACATAGAGAACTTTAATTGGAGTTGAGCCTAATTCTGCTTCTGGTACCTCAAGATATGTAACAGAAGACTGTTTGGAAGAAATGTTGGGTATGTACCTGCATCATACGATATTAGATGTGTCCAATCTATGTGACAACTTGAAGGCAGAATTTATTGAAGAATCAATAGCCCTAAACCATGCGATCCTTGAAAATCAAAAGTTGTTGTTCGAACGACAGAACAAATCGTTGCAAGATTACATGCAACATGGTTTACATTCATAAATAGACAATTCTCTATCTAGTTTATTTCACAGTCATATGGCCTAGGAGTCGCAAATACAAGAAACCCATTATCAGGCAGTTCTGCAAAGACAAGAAGAATTATTCCAACAGCAACAAGTGCACATGTGGTGTTATGTTGATACCGGTTTATGTTTCGTGAGATCATACATTGATATATTTCGTAGTTAATATATCTAATATATGTTACATGTGTTTATTTCATTAGCATATTGAGTTGGAGTCGAAGTTATTGAGCCAGCGTATGAATGAAGGTTGTACTCTCATCAATAAACAATATGCAATTTTGGACTTTCGATTCGAAGAGGAATGTTCTCGTCAGATGAGGTGGCAAATGGACTTTCGAATGGGAAACCAGAGAGGTGAACTAGATGGAACTCACCTACAAGATTATGTCAACGGTAGATTGCCTATAGATAGTCGTCCGTGGATAGGGTACAAGTATATATTAATTCCAAGCTCATATCCAGGCAATGAATGTTATCTTTTCATGATCAATATTCCTTATTAGAAATTCCAGATAAACAACTGTAGCAATAATGTTCACACACCAGATGTAATCAAGACACACGCAAAAGCAACATACACTATGGTTCAAAGATTATTGCAGTGTTCACCCCTTTCCATCAGACGAGACATAAATAAACATAGTAAGGAACGAATGAAGCAGGAGATTATATCTTATCAACCATGTGCAAATAATGGGTGACCATTTCAACTCTTGTTATTTATTATCGTTGTTAAGTTCTCGTATATGACACATTAGACTAACGTACAAGCATTTCTTGTACAGGTCAAATTGCACAATGTTTGTACTCAAATATATAGAATACTTCGTTATAGGGTATCCGATAGAAACAGTTTCAACGAACAGGACGTCACTATACAGAAGAAAGATTGCGGTGGATCTTTGTCATAACGAGTACTTTCTTCATCCTAAACAGTGAAAAAGACGTTGTGGCTAGCTGCACTTTGATTATGTGATCGTTGATTTTTCTTAGCAATAGTATCCAAGAACAGTCGTTCGTTGCTATATGTGTGTGTTTTCATGCTCGTATTACCATTCAAGACAAATGTAATGTGAAGTGTCAAGACATATAGACATATAATTTCGAGAACTACACCACAAATGTACATAAATAATGTACATCCTGGTTATACACATTTTGCCGTCTTTGAATATAATCACGCTTCGTTATCATATAAA
>NW_019230035.1:404720-429111 GCF_002742605.1 Olea europaea var. sylvestris
TTGCAGTGACTGTACACAAAAACTGTGAGACATATTATTTAATTGGCTGTAAACTGAAGGAATTTAATTTTTGATAGTACGTAATCATAATGGGGACGTGCTTCTTTGCAATTGTACAGGGAAATCATGAATAATTAAGGAATGTTATGAAAAAGTTGAGAGCTTTGTTTATTATTGATATAAGATTTTATCTTTAGTTATTTTGTAATGCCCTGGCTTACAATTACTTTTCAACGTCGGTACTGAAATTGCGTAGCGATTTTAGATAGATAATGCAGTGATCAAAGTTCACTTCTATTCTTTGTAATGTAGTTAAATTATTTTTTGCTCTGAAAGTCTGTTAGCATTTTTGTTGTTGACATAATGATAACAAATACAGCTTTCTTGCCAATATGGATGTCCAACTGTAGTAAATGTTTGAAAATGTAATGGTGGATGTAACGGTCGTTTTTTCCATTAAGATACATGGATAATGTGGCGCAAACAGAAGCTTTATCTACTCACTGAAATATCGAGATGGCAATGGCAAAAAAATTAAAATCACACATATAAATATTTCCAACGAATGCAAAACGCAAACTAGCGTGCATGCTACATTTAGATAGAAGGATACCTTTGCCGGCAACATTAAGAGAGAAAACGGAAAACAGTTTCACGACTACTACGTTGAATTTGTAACACACCGGATCCCAATCACGGCTGCTGTGCCACGAAGTCCCGAAATCTGTCCCACTGACTTCGCTGTAAGTCCGGTGCATTCATTTCGGCCTACATCTCGTCATCCGCATTCGACAGCTCCACCTCTGCTGCATCTTCATCCTCCTCTGCTCTCGTGAACGCCTAGTCCACCACTTCTGCTTGTTGGAGAAAATTATTTATGCCCATCGTGGCCACGACAATGGCAACTTGCGTTCGGAACGGGTAGCTAGGCATGCGGTCCAATATTTTCCATCTTTCTTTCCACACACCAAACGCACGTTCGATGACATTTCTACAAGACGAGTGTCTGAAGTTGAACTTTTTCGGAGCGTTACGAAATCGACGACGCCGTCCCGTTTGCACATCGCGAAACTGTTGGAAGTGATACAGCATGTTTGAACCTTTGTACGGGGCTATATACCCGGGCCGATGAGCAAATCATGAGTCTACTAGATAGTACTTCCCGGGACCTGGGAGGGAAAAATAAATATCATGCGAGTGGATGACACACGCAAGTAGTCAAGCATTGTGCGTATTTTGAGTTTGCCCTGCTAGCACAAACGTGAAATATAAATTCAAATTGCATGCAGCCAACACATTTTGGGTCGGAATTCCTTTTCGTCCTATGAAGTGCACACGCTCGTTACACAGTAGTACTGCTCTGACACGGGTCCCGTCTATAGCACCAATGCAGTCTTCGAAAGGTGGGTGCTTGTGCAAGTCGGGCCTATGTGGCGACAAATCTTCGTTGTAGTTCCGACTCGCCCATATCAAACGCTCTGACAGCGACATGACCGCGCGTAGGACCTCTTTTACATAGTGACATACGATTTGTAGCGAGTAGTTAAATAACGTATTCACCTGACGATATCCCTTCCCATGCACTATATTGCACAAGAACATGCCGACTTGCTCGTAGATGTTAACCTGCTAACTACTGCGCAGGCCATGCTCTTCCCGCAAAACATGTACAAAATGTCGCAACATGGGGGGATACATATGGAATTCTTGAAAGCACATTTGTCCATTTTCGCTCATTGCCTCTAGCATGAACATGTGATCATTCCTTGTGAATGGAAATCGATGGATACGACGCCACTGCGTGCGATAGTACTCATGTGCATCACTCCCAGCGATTCTGTAATATGAAACCCCTGCCATTGCATCTGCTGCCAAAAAAGCTAGGAAAAGGTCGTCGTCTAGTTCATCCTCAGCCTCGGAATGTGGTTGCAGAACGCAATTGAAGTTATGATCATTCGCAATGTCAAACATTTGAAACAATGTAAAAAGGACAGCGTGTATGATTTAAGCAGTTGCAAGCACTGTGACCTCATCACAGCACCTCCAAAGCTCCTCACATTGCTCCGTCCCACTTGATCCGTATGATTTTATAGAACCTGGGCATCCTTAGTACCATATCACACGTGCCTACTCCCTGGTGCCTGCAATTTACACACACAACGCTACTACATTTTTTGACCCAGGAAAAGTGCCTCGGGAACTGTGGGCATGGTGGAATCTGATTCTTGCCTAAGCTGAGATGTGACATTTGTCCAAACTGATAGAACAATGGTGTCTGCAAAATTATTCTAATCTTTCTCCAATACTAGAGACAATATCGTGCACACATCCTAATGTTGTTGCCCTCATTGATGGTCAAGCTAAAAAATAAGCCACTTGAATTATTATACTAACATGGCAAAGTCACTTCCTCTGAACACTCACTGTACCAAATGAGAATCCAATGATTCACCAGTTTCAGATATGAAAATAAAGAAAATTATTTCAGGTAACTTCATATATACATATAATTGTAATTAGATACATGTTGATAAACGACATACTAGGAACTTCATGCAAATTTACATATTTGTTCAGAGTGAAATAAAATCAAGGATCAATGTGTTAGTACCGTTGAACATACAAGCAAAATAATATAAACAAATCAAAGCACTTGAAGTGCAGGAAAGTAAAAGCAATCAACCACATGTTACAGGCACTTTTACCGTGTACCAAAATGTTGTTAAAGTGTAAGCTCTTAGCAATATTTTTGGAAAAAGCATGGTCATGCGTTGGAAGACAAAAATTAATAGGAAGACATATGTCTCAAGCACAAATTGTTCAATTTACATCAGTTTGACAAATTTGGCCGGGTAGGGAAAACTTTGGAACATGACGACCAATGCAAGGGCAATTAGGCCACGAGGTTGTTAATGAAAAAGCGTTGTTTTTTGCTGCCTTAATTGAGTGCCAAACGCGGGAATAGATTCACCAGCATGTACCAAATTCGAAGTCATAATGAACAAGTGGGTAATAGTGCATGAGAATATTACAACAGCTTGCGTACAAATAGGTCTCGAAAATGTGAAAGAAATAAAAAAACACATGATCACTGCCACAATTACTTCTCCCGATCGTTGAACATCCACTCGAATGCTCGATCCTCTCAAATTTATCGTCCGCGTCTCTCATGACGGCGAGCATGTCACGGTACTGCTTATGGGCCAGAAGCTGGCATGCGTAAAAGTAAAGAGGTGTACGCCGCTCAAGCCGGCCTGTCGCTAGCAACTCTTTGACACAGTTCGCGCCAACGCTTTCATTTGAAGCCATCATCGTATGAATCTTCGCTGTCACTTCCTCCGCCGCACTGGTGGCTCGGTCTACTGAGAATGACAGTTCACGAGCATATATCTTTTTTTTCCTGCCCCTCCGCTGTCCGCTGGAAGACTTCCTTTTACTCCCGCCTGTGGTACTAGAAACGTTCTCGCGGGCACGGATCACTGTCTGTTCGGCTTCATCACTCGAACCACTGCTCTCGTCGTCCATAGGGATTGCATCCCTATTGTCCTTAAGCGCACTATCCTCGTACAGGCTAAATCCCGTTCTACACAACTTCGTTGGAGTGATAGCGTACTTGTCCGCATCGTAGCTGTCGACAAATAGCTAACGATATTTTATGTATTTCTTGTTGATGTCTCTGTCCTTGAAGTCTTTATAGACCACATTCTCCTGCATAAATCGGGACCCACAATAAGAGTACCGGAGGGAAATGCAATTCTCTATGTATCAAAAACATAAACAACCGTTAGAGAAAAAATAATAGAGTACGAAGTAAACGACATGACGAAGTCAGTTCATAGACATGAGGTGGGCACTTTAAGTCCTTGTTTGAGCCCCATTTTTTGGGGAAGAATGAATTTTTGAGTAGTGTGTTGATGAGAAATATGTGGTTAAAAAATAAGGAAAAATTTTGGATTTGCGTGTAGTATTATTTTATTAAATAATGTGTGGTTAAAATAATATCAAAATACTATTGAAAAATGATTTTTTTTCAAAAGTATGGGGCTCAAACAAGGGCTAAATAAAGAGACATTACCCAGAAACCAAGTAAAAAGGGAAAGAATATCAATTTCCAGTTGGAATCTAGCAAATTCATATTTTCTTCCTACTATCTTCCATTGAAACAAGCTGAGCATTAATGAGACACTGAAGCTTGCAGTAATACTATTCTACACCAAACTACAGGTATACCCATCACTGATGATGAAGCAAGTCTTAGATACTAAAGTCTCATACAATAAAGAATAAACGACTGATAGTACAACAACATCTATTCTGCAAAATCCGAATAAAGTGTCTTTTCCCTTGATGCAACCGTCTGTTTAAATTTTAAATCTAACCATAGACCTTAAAGAGGTACTTTATCACATTTCTTGTTAATCACCACGTCGATCACCTGTCAACATTGTTGGAGGAAATCCTTGCTCATCCATTCAACTTATTACTTGACATGAACATGAAATAAAGGCATCACCCCAAAAGGAAAAAACTTTATGATAACTGGAACAAACGCCAAGATTAATGTTTCGATTTATGGGTTGTGATAAGAGTGTAAAATACCATATTTTCCCCTCTTAACTATTGCATTCATGTGATTATATTATGCCAAAATGCACTCGTTACTCTTATATTTTGGTTTAGGTTGCATTTTGGTGAAAAAGATGAAATTCGGAAGAAACAAGTGAAAAATGACCAAAGTAGAAGAGAACGAAAGTTCGAGGACTAAAGTGCAAATGATCCAAACTTGTGTCCAAGATTATGATGAAGATTCGAAAGTGTTAGAGGTCAAATGAATGAGGAAAGAAGTCAAAGGGATGAAATAACATCAAAGTTTGATCAATACATCAATTTCCAATCGAAAACTAACACACCAGTTTTTAGTCTCATGTTGGGACCCATTTTTGACATGGAATATGATCTAATTCGGAGATGACTTCTGAATAAAAATTGTGGCCCTTTTAGTTAGCTATCCAATGCAACTTGAATCACCTCAATTGAACATTGGGAAAGAAAGATATGATTAAAACACTGAAAGCTGTCTGGCAGAACCATGCGGCCGCATGCCTTTCTACTTTGCGGTCGCACACACCTATACCGAGAATTGAAGAGGCTGAAAGTGCATAACCATGTGACCGCAATGACAATAACCATGCGGTGGCATAGTGTTTTTTTGGCGGTCGAATCTCAGTTTCCTTATACGATTGAATCTCTTATGGTAACCTAATTTTCACGGGATATAAATGCCCAAAACCGCCCAGAGCGAAGGGAGACTCCCCCAGACCTATTTCTTTCATCTTGGTGCTCAAGAAACTCCATGGAAAACTAAGGAACTTGGTGAAGCAACGAAGGAACTCATTGGATTTGGAGATTTCACGTCATAATTTCATGTGATTCGAACTCTCTTTGCTTAATAATTTCTAGATTTGGATCTTCTCGTTATGAATTAGTATTGAAATTTGTTTAACTTTTAATAAATTTCTCATGGATTCAATCATGCTTTTTCCATTGTTAAATTAAACTATTTGTTGAGTTTCAATTTAAATTACTTATTGTTGAGATTATTTTAACTTTTATCAAATCCTTCTTAGATCTAGCCATGCTCTTTCTATCAAATGATTGAAATAATTGTTGAATTTTAATTTAATATCACTTTATTGGCGGATTGATTGCTGCCTTATGCCTGACGTATATGGTCGATTTTTGATCTTGTTCCAATAAAAATCTAGATTCTAGAAATATAATTGGAATAAAATTGGACTTCACTGTTAAATCTTCCAATTAGAGAGTTGGGAAAAAAAAACCTCTAATTGAATAAAAATACATGAATTATTGATGTTGATTGATCCAATCCAATGGGGGAACTCCGACACTTCACTAATTCGCATATTGATAATTAATTTTTATTCCAAGTGATAAATCATTCCCACATTTAATTACAAAAACCCTAGTTTGTTTGATCTTTTGAGAAATTTTCCATCTCCCTGTGGATACGACACCCCAAAGCTGTACTATAATCATCGCATTAGTCTTTGGGCGTAATCAAATTTTGGCGCCGTTGCTAGGGAGACGGTACAAGTAATCAAGGGATCGACTGAAAAAGGGTGACATCGTTCCTTTTCCTTCATTTTTATTTGATTTAATTTTTTTAGAGTTATTTTTATTTTGTTTTCACATTTTTTTTTTTTTTTGTGTGTTTGATGAGCAGGGATCGAGGCAATCAGGGGAGTTCTACTGACTTATCCTATCTCTTTTTACTAGCCTAGCGATCCTTACTTTGACTTATCCTATCTCTTACTTCCAGCAGGCGAAAAGTGTTCGAAAAAGCAGGGAACTTATAAAGATAGATAGATCTGGTACTTCAAGGTATATGGACCGTGGATGGTGGCCCAGCGACATTATCATCAAAATAGTGCAGCTAGGCAAACTTCTAATCCTAAAGAAAATGCTTGGGGCAAAGCTAGGAATGAGTCTATTCCGAAGGCGAGTCTCCTTCAAAACCTTGCCCAATCAGCAAGCTTAGCTTCAACTTACCCTAACCTATCTAAATTGAGGAACGAAGGCACTCCAAGAACTTGAAATCGAAGGGCGGGGAAGGTAGGTAGACCGCTTATTCGATTCGAGTTCAGTACCGAAACCTCGTAGCCTTTTAGTAGTAGATCTAGGATCACTTTGAAGTACAAGGATGGTGAGCCGAATGATCATGACAGGTTGATGCATAGAAGATCTAAGTCATCATGGCAGGTTATTTTCACCAAGAAATGACCTGAAACGCGATCTCTTTGAAATGATTCGTCCTTTGACTTGCCTGAATCACGTTATGTGAATAACGAATAGTCGAGGAAACGACGTCTTTTATCCTAAATAGAGCTTTTTAAGCAATCAGACTCACCAACTTTGTATGGTATGATCCAGTAGCTCGAAATCGGGCCAGTGACGAAAGCAGCCTTTGCCTTATTGAGTTCGAAGAATAGAACAAGAAAGCCAGCACGCTTGGGGAAATAGAAAGAGGTTCTTCGGAAGGCCAACGTTGGGCAGTACGATAACCTCGTAGTCGCATCAGTAACCATTGTGTTATAGAAAATCTAGATTCTAGAAATATAATTGGAATAAAATTGGACTTCACTGTTAAATCTTCCAATTAGAGAGTTGGGAAAAAAAACCTCTAATTGAGTAAAAATACATGAATTATTGATGTTGATTGATCCAATCCAATGGGGGAACTCCGACACTTCACTAATTCGCATATTGATAATTAATTTTTATTCCAAGTGATAAATCATTCCCACATTTAATTACAAAAACCCTAGTTTGTTTGATCTTTTGAGAAATTTTCCATCTCCCTGTGGATACGACACCCCAAAGCTGTACTATAATCATCGTATTATTCTTTGGGCGTAATCAAATTTTGGCGCCGTTGCTAGGGAGACGGTACAAGTAATCAAGGGATCGACCGAAAAAGGGTGACATCGTTCCTTTTCCTTCATTTTTATTTGATTTAATTTTTTTAGAGTTATTTTTATTTTGTTTTCACATTTTCTTTGTTTTTTTTTTGTGTGTTTGATGAGCAGGGATTGAGGCAATCAGGGGAGTTCTACTGGAGCACCTTATCCAGTGTTTGAATCTCAATATAACCCTTATTTTGCTACTGCATCAATTGCCACGAACACCTCAACACATAACACTATGTCTGATAGTGAACACGGCGATGCGCCTTATAGGACTTTGCATGATTATTTGCACCCTACACGTACATCCACACCAT
This sequence comes from Olea europaea var. sylvestris, assembly GCF_002742605.1. Taxonomy (NCBI): domain Eukaryota; kingdom Viridiplantae; phylum Streptophyta; class Magnoliopsida; order Lamiales; family Oleaceae; genus Olea; species Olea europaea. Next base: position 412,522 of record NW_019230035.1, read on the forward strand.
CATGCATAATGTTTCCGCCCAATAAGCTACGGATGGAACTAAAATCGGGAATGATTCAACTTCTTCCCACTTTTCATGGACTTGACAGTGAAAACACATACGTGCATATCAGGGAATTTGAGGAGGTAGTTGTAACCTTCCACAATCAACATGGTACAACGGATGCAGCCAAGTTAAAATTTTTCCCGTTTTCACTTAAAGAGAGAGCAAAAACCTGGCTATAATCGTTGAGACCACGTTCAATTGGTACATGGGCTGAAATGACGCAAGCATTTTTTAATAAATACTTTCCCCACCATAAGACTAGCGCCCTTAAGAAGCAAATCTCATCTTTTACCCAAAAGGATAGTGAGATCGTATATCAGGCCCGGGAGAGATTTAAAGAACTACAAGCCCTTTGTCCTCACCATGGTTATGAGAGCTGGCGTATAGTTAGTTACTTTTATGAGGGATTAACACCTAGGGAACGTCAATTCGTAGAGATGATGTGTAACGGTGATTTCCTGCAAAAGGATCCGGATGAGGCCATAGAGTATCTAGACGATCTTGCTGAGAAAGCTCATGCTTGGACAGGACCTAGCCCTACTGATAGTACCAATAGGTCACGACCCCCAGGAAACCCCACTAGTACAGGTATCTATCAACTTAGGGAAGAAGATAGTCTTAAGGCCAAAGTGGAAGCCCTTACTAAGGAATTTGAGACCTTGCGTGCTAAAGGCTCTAAACTTGCACAAACTGTTTCGCGTGTTGAATCTTTAGGACCTTGTTTTGTGTGCGGTGGAGTAGATCACCTAGCCCAAGAGTGCACCACTTTAATTGAGATGAGAGGGGTTTATGAGGAACATTGTAATGCCTTAGGTACATATAGGAAGCCCTATTCTCCTTTCTCCGAATCCTATAACCCAGGGTGGCGCAATCATCCCAATCTCAGCTGGAAATCTGAAAACCAACAAAGTACCCAATCAAATAGAACTTACAGTGCACCATCATATCAACCCACACCTTCTAGGAACTCTTTAGAAGATACCCTACATGCATTCATAGAGGCACAAGGCAAGACCAATCAGAAGTTTGAGACTATGATTAAACAGGTAGTGGAGGAAAATAAGGAGATAAAAAATCATGTGTCTAAATTGACCAATGCCTTAACTATGGGGGAACGTGGGAAATTTCCAGCACAAGCTCAACCTAATCCTAAGGGACAGCATATGGCTCAAACCTCAGGTTCAGAAGAGAGTAACCTTAAGGAAGCAAATGCCATCACCACTCGATCTGGGAAGGTTATAGAACCAATTTCAAAACCTAGGGAAAATGAAAAGGAGTCTAGTGAGTCTGAAGAAAGTAGCCCTAGTGATGAGGCAGTAGGAAATCCATCGAGGGTACCTTTTCCACAAGCCCTTAAGCTTAGCCCAAAATCAGTCAATCAACACAATGAGATCCTAGAACACCTTAGGCAAGTAAAAATCAATCTTCCACTCTTGCATGTAATTTCACAAGTTCCTACATATGCGAAAGTCCTTAAGGACTTGTGCACTATGAAGAGGAAACACATTGTCAAGAAGACTGCCTTCTTGACCGAACAAATGAGTGCTGTGATTGAATAAAGGATCCCACCGAAATATAAGGACCCTGGCTATCCAACTGTTTCCTATGTCATCGGGAACCATGAGTTTGCACAAGCTCTCCTTGATCTGGGAGCCAGTGTTAATCTCATGCCCCATTCCATATACTTACTATTAGGTCTTGGTGAAGTTAAACCCACTTCTGTGGTTCTACAACTAGCTGATAGATCCACTATAAGACCTAGGGGAGTAGTTGAAGATGTGTTGGTTCAAATTGATAAATTCTACTACCCCGTTGATTTCTTAGTCTTAGATGTGAAGGTTGATGTTAATGTTGATTCTAAAATTCTTATTATTCTTGGTAGACCTTTCCTCGCCACAGCTAACGCCCTTATAAATTGCAGAAATGGTCTATTAAAATTGTCTTTTGGGAATATGACTCTAGAAGTCAACATTTTCCACATTGCTAAGCAACCAATGGAAAGTGATGAGTGCCACCACACACATATGATTGAGGCACTCACTCAGGAGGAGGCACTTGAGACTACAAATTCTGACCCCTTAAATCTTTTTCTTTTGAATTCTGCAATTCCAGCAGGTGTTAATGATGAAGAATATGCTAACATTTGTGCTATTTTTGCAAAATTTCAGGACTATGGGACATCACCATGGCAACCCAAATTTGAAGAATTGCCAGAAACGACGGGCGGCCAGCAACCATCAAGCATTGAGAGCCCCAAACCAGATTTGAAACCGCTACCCCCAGGATTGAAACATGAATTCCTTGGACCAGGTGATACTTTTCCTGTAATTATTTCTTCAGAATTGGATGCATTACAATGTGAGCAACTTTTAAACATTCTGAATGAACACAAATCTGCATTAGGTTGGACCATAGCTGACATTAAGGGTATTAGTCCTCTAATTTGCTCACATAGGATTCATTTAGAAGAAGGACCCACCCCTAAAAGAGACCCACAGCGTAAGCTAAACCCGACAATGAAAGAAGTTGTGAAAAATAAAGTGCTGAAACTATTAGATGCAGGTATCATTTATTCTATTGCAGATAGTAAATGGGTTAATCCTACACAGGTAGTCCCTAAAAAGTCTGGTGTCACAGTGGTAAAAAATGAAGTAGGTGAAATGGTCCCAACAAAAACAGTGACTGGATGGCGCATGTGCATTGATTATAGGAAGTTGAATGCTGCCACCCATAAGGACCACTTTCCCCTCCCCTTTTTAGACCAAATCCTGGAGCGTGTGACTGGCCATCCTTTTTACTATTTTATGGATGGCTACTCTGGTTATTATCAAATTGAAATAGCCTTAGAAGACCAAGAGAAGACCACATTTACTTGCCCATTTGGTATTTATGCATTTCGTAGGATGTCATTTGGACTTTGTAACGCCCCTGCCATATTCCAAAGATGCATGATAAGCATATTTACTGATATGATAGAGGAGTGCATGGAAGTTTTCATGGATGACTTGACAGTGTTTGGAGTCTCTTTTGATGCATGCCTGTTTAACTTGAAGAGAGTCTTGACCCGGTGTGTGGAAAAAAGATTAGTTTTGAATTGGGAGAAATGTCATTTTATGGTACCTTTAGGAATTGTCTTAGGACATGTAATTTCTTCTAAAGGAATAGAGGTCGACAAATCAAAAATTGAACTGATCTCCAAATTGCCTACACCTAAAACCGTCAAAGACATAAGATCATTTCTAGGTCACGCAGGTTTTTATAGGAGGTTTATACAGAATTTTTCATTCATATCCAGACCCTTGTGTAACCTTCTAAGTAAAGAAGCCAATTTTGAATGGACCCCAGAATGCCAAGAGGCATTTAAAACACTGATTAACAAGCTCACTTTTGCATCGATCATGCAACCACCTGATTGGTCCCTACCGTTTGAAATTATGTGTGATGCTAGTGATTATGCGGTAGGTGCTGTACTGGGACAACGAAGAGAGGGTAAGCCTTTTGTCATTTACTACGCTAGTAGAACACTTAACAATGCTCAGATGAACTATTCCACAACTGGAAAAGAGCTACTAGCTGTGGTCTTTGCTCTCGACAAGTTTAGATCCTATTTAATAGGTTCTCCCATTACAATTTTCACAGATCATGCAGCCCTTAAGTACCTTCTTGCAAAGAAGAATACTAAGGCGCGATTAATACGGTGGATATTACTTTTGCAGGAATTTGACATCACCATCAAGGACAAGAAAGGAGTGGAGAATGTCGTAGCAGACCACTTATCAAGGCTAACCTTTGAAGACACTACAAACACCTTGCCAATAAGAGATGAATTCCCAGATGAAAATTTATTTTCTGTCTCTTCTTTACCATGGTTTGCTCACATTGTGAACTACTTGGCTGCAGGTGAAATCCCAAAGGAGTGAAGTACAAAGGATAAGAGGAAGTTTTTAGTTCAGGTACGTAATTTTTATTGGGATGACCCATGTTTGTTTAAGTACTGCCTCGACCAAATCTTAAGACGTTGTGTCCCCAATGAAGAAATACCTAGCATACTTAGTTTCTGTCATACTCAAGCATGTGGTGGCCACTTCTCTATAAAAAAGACTACTACAAAAATTCTACAATGTGATTTTTATTGGCCTACCTTGTTCAAAGACACTAATACCTATTATAGAACCTGTGAAAGTTGTCAAAAATTAGGTGCCGTATCTCGACGTAATATGATACCTTTAAACCCCATTTTAGTGATAGAAGTGTTTGATTGTTGGGGGATTGACTTTATGGGCCCCTTGCCACCTTCTTTTGGTTATCTATACATTATTGTGGCGGTGGATTATGTGTCTAAATGGGTAGAGGCGATCGCTTGTAGAGCTAATGACAATAAAACGGTTATTAAATTCCTCAAAGAAAATGTCTTGTCTAGGTTTGGTACACCACGTGTCATTATTAGTGACAGAGGCACACACTTTTGCAACCGTTCATTCGAAGCACTAATGAAAAAATATGGAGTTATTCATAAAATCTCTACTGCTTACCACCCCCAAACTAGTGGACAGGTAGAATTGGCTAATAGGGAAATTAAACAAATTTTGGAAAAAATGGTGAATCCTAATCGTAAAGATTGGTCTTTAAGATTAAGTGATGTACTTTGGGCTTACCGTACTGCTTTTAAGACTTCCCTATACATGTCACCATATAGACTTATTTTTGGAAAGCCTTGCCATTTACCTGTGGAGCTTGAACACCGAGTATATTGGGCTATTAAACATTTTAATTTCGACCTAGAGGAGGGAGGTAAGCTTAGGAATTTTCAATTGGCTGAGTTAGAGAAGTTGAGAAATGAGGCCTATGAGAGTTCTAGAATCTACAAGGAAAAAATGAAAGCTTTTCATGATAAAAACATTTTGAGAAAAACTTTTGAACCAAATCAAAAAGTATACCTGCATGATTCTAGACTCCACAAGCATCCTGGAAAACTTCGTTCTAGGTGGACTGGTCTCTTTGTGGTATTACGAGTCTTTGAAAATGGAGCGGTTGAAATTGAGGATCCTAATGATGGTAGAGTGTTCAAAGTGAGTGGATAGCGTCTCAAAATAGATTTTGGGCAATCGGTGCCTGCAGCGGAAGAAATTCCCCTTGCAGACCCTGTTTACCACCCTTAGCTTCACTCAGGTTCATCCTTCACTTTATTTTTCTGTATATTAGTTTTAGATTTTTCTTTTTAGTATGATTTGCATTCATTTTTTTTTTGGTTTATTTTTTTTACTCCTCGGATTATCCATCCATTGAGTTCTTTCAGGCTTCTTATCCTTCGAACTTAAGTTAATTCACTGCAGCACTCAGGTGATACCTTTCCCCTTCTTTATTTTTGGAGACATGTTTATGCATTGAGGACAATGTAACTTTTAGTTGGGGGGAGGATACATTTTGTTTGTGAATTGCATTGCATGATAAATTGTGTGATCATGGAATTGTGAAAAAGTTTACATTTTTTACTGGACTTCTGAGTTGCTGCATGTCTATGCCTATGTGCTTGAGTGACAAAATATGCCACTAGGAGTTGGTTGTGTTTATGAGAATCTGGATATCAGGACACTTGCTATATTTCAATTTGTGCACACAAGCCTTGTGGTAAGATAGTGGTTTAACACATGTAGCTAGAGGAATCTCCTACTAGAGCTTTCTTTAGAGAGAATTGGTGAGGATTGAGAGTTATCACATATTAAAAATGTAATAAGTGTTCATTGATTGTGTGAATTGGAAACTTCTTCTGAGAACGACATTACACGATATATGGTAAGACGGTGGTTTGTACTTGAGAAATGATAACAGTCAATTTAGGATTGAATTTGAGCCTTCAGACTAGTTCTTTTCCAGAATTATAATCCCCTAGTAGCCACTTTGAGCCAATACACATACATAACCATTTCTTTTCATGTGCCTAAGTTATCCATACCTCCTTACACTGAATTAAAGTCTATAAATAGTCATTTTTCCACATTTATGCTTCCAAGTGTATAGTAGGTATTAAATGTCCATTTGAGAAGAAAAGTAACGAGGAAAGTGATAAGAGATAATAAGTGCTCGTGTGATGCAAAAAAAAGCGAGAAAAGAAAAAAAAATTTTGAAAGAAAAAAAAATTGAAAAAAAAAGAGAGTGGATTGTTGTTGGAAATTGAAAGGTTAAGGAATGCGTTGATGTAAAGGATTGCTATGTTGAATTACTTGTTGAGATGCCTAACTAGATACTTGGAAGTCCCTAAATTCTTTTCACCCTACTTTTCATATAACACAGCTTAACCCGTTTCACACTCTTTGCATTGACTGTTTTGATCTCAAGTCGATTTGTGGTAAGAAGTTGATGAATTCTCATTTGAAAGTATGCCTATCATGTGATTAATGTCTGCTTGTTGCTAATTATTAAAGCCTCCATGTTCTGAGTGTGCATCTTTCCCAGCTCTATAGAGAGAAATCTCACACTAAACACTTTAATATCCGTGAGTTATGGGGTTGGACCTTTAGCTAGAGATACACTCGATGTTGCATGTGTTAGGGTTGGCGGTAAGATGGCTATGGCTTGACACACACTTACACATTTAGCAAGTGTTTTTGATATCTTGATGATCATAACATTGTTAATTTCTGGTGGTGTTGAGTTTGAAAAGAGAATGAACTACTGTTGAATTAGAACTTAACAATTTCACTTGTAACATGGACCAATAACTCATTTGCTTTAATTTGCATTAAATTGCTAGGGACTAGCAATAAGCAAGTTGGGGTGTGTGATAAGAGTGTAAAATACCATATTTTCCCCTCTTAACTATTGCATTCATGTGATTATATTATGCCAAAATGCACCCATTACTCTTATAATTTGGTTTAGGTTGCATTTTGGTGAAAAAGATGAAATTCGGAAGAAACAAGTGAAAAATGACCAAAGTAGAAGAAAACGAAAGTTCGAGGACTAAAGTGCAAATGATCCAAACTTGTGTCCAAGATTATGATGAAGATTCGAAAGTGTTAGAGGTCAAGTGAATAAGGAAAGAAGTCAAAGGGATGAAATAACATCAAAGTTTGATCAATACATCAATTTCCAATCGAAAACTAACACACCAGTTTTTAATCTCATGTTGGGACCCATTTTTGACATGGAAGATGATCGAATTCGGAGATGACTTCTGAATAAAAATTGTGGCCCTTTGAGTTAGCTATCCAATGCAACTTGAATCACCTCAATTGGACATCGGGAAAGAAAGTTATGATTAAAACATTGAAAGCTGTCTGGCGGAACCATGCGGCCGCATGCTTTTCTACTTTGCGGTCGCACACACCTATACCGAGAATTGAAGAGGCTGAAAGTGCATAACCATGCGACCGCAATGACAATAACCATGCGGTGGCATAGTGTTTTTTTGGCGGTCGAATCTCAGTTTCCTTATACGATTGAATCTCTTATGGTAACCTAATTTTCACGGGATATAAATGCCCAAAACCACCCAGAACGAAGGGAGACGCCCCCAGACCTATTTCTTTCATCTTGGTACTCAAGAAACTCCATGGAAAACTAAGGAACTTGGTGAAGCAACGAAGGAACTCATTGGATTTGGAGATTTCACGTCATAATTTCATGTGATTCGAACTCTCTTTACTTCATAATTTCTAGATTTGGATCTTCTCGTTATGAATTAGTATTGAAATTTGTTTAACTTTTAATAAATTTCTCATGGATTCAGTCATGCTTTTTCCATTGCTAAATTAAATTATTTGTTGAGTTTCAATTTAAATTACTTATTGTTGAGATTATTTTAACTTTTATCAAATCCTTCATAGATCCAGCCATGCTCTTTCTATCAAATGATTGAAATAATTATTGAATTTTAATCTTAATATCACTTTATTGGCGGATTGATTACTGCCTTATGCCTGACGTATATGGTCGATTTTTGATTTTGTTCCAATAAAAATGTGCGAATGTGTTATAGAAAATCTAGATTCTAGAAATATAATTGGAATAAAATTGGACTTCACTGTTAAATCTTCCAATTAGAGAGTTGGGAAGAAAACCTCTAATTGAGTAAAAATACATGAATTATTGATGTTGATTGATCCAATCCAATTGGGGAACTCCGACGCTTCACTAATTCGCATATTGATAGTTAATTTTTATTCCAAGTGATAAATCATTCCCACATTTAATTACAAAAACCCTAGTTTGTTTGATCTTTTGAAAAAATTTTCATCTCCCTGTGGATACGACACTCCAAAGTTGTACTACAATCACCGCGTTATTCTTTGGGCGTAATCAGGTTGCACACATGAATTTGTATTTCTAGAAGCAGCACAAAGCATTCTGTACATTGTGCGACAAAACAAGTTCAGTGAAAATGACATATAACGAATACCAGATCTTTGATGCTAGTTTGGGCATTAACCTAATGCAGCAGTGTTTTCATCTACACTCACAATACTTGCCATCAAAAACAGAGAAAATTGAATATGAGTTAAAGGCTGATTAAGAACTATAATAAAGTTTTTGGTACAATACAATTCAGTTTTCAGACTAAGATGTCTGATGTAAATGTAAAGACACAGCAATGCACCGAAAAGGCAATAAGTGGGCGCACTAATCACACTTGCAGGTAAACGGGTTGTTGAGAAATTGGGAATTCATTACCTTAATCTTCCGGTTCTACCATTTTTCAGAAGCAACAATTCGGCTCGCATTAAATCCCAATGATTTCGCAGCTGTTGCCGGCTCCAGTTATGGCCGGTCACTCAGTTGAAGAGTGATCCAACCCGTTCCCAGCCGTGTTTGGTGAAACACTTCCCGTTTCGGTGCCCCTCAGCTATGGTGGTCTCGCAAGCCGCAATGAAGGCTCAGTTGGCATCTGAGCTCCAGCGAGCATATGACTTCACGGCCGGCTGTCGTGACGTTTCTGTCCCAGGGTAAGAAGGTCCTCCAGCAAGATGTCCTGTCTGCGAAGTGGAGGAGTTGGTCAACAGCGACGAAAATCGGGGGAAGTGGAGGAGGGAAGGAGATTGCAGTATTCGTACCTGTTTCTCGGTGTGATCCATTGTTTGTCACCGATGCTGTGTCGCTCTGGCGTCGTCGTGCAGCTGGGAACTGACAGGAACTGGTGACGGTTGCTATGAGACATGTTCACGGTATAGGAAGGTGAAAGATCAAGGATAGTGCACAGGTTCTTCAAATATTCGGCTAGTGTTTTGGGTAGGTAGACTGTTGCTGGGTTCGGAGCTGAAGGTTGGAGAAAAAAAGTGTCGGTGGGAGGGGGCATTGTGAGGGAAAAAAGAAAAATTCATGTACTTTTTTATGCTTGGATTGTCAGAAAAGTGGGTGGCAGGGAAAGATAAAAATTTATGTACCTTTTTATACATGCATGGGGTTGTCAGACAAGTGGGTGGCAAGTGAGATGGGTATTGTGAGAGAAAGAGAAAAAATGATATACTGTATACTTACGCAGGGGTTGTCAGATAAGTGGGTGGCAACGTTCGAATAATTAATTTTGGGTAGGTCAAAATGACTACCAAATAGCCTCGTAATTCAAAATTTTTCTTATCACACATTTTAATATATAATAATATCATGTATTAAATTAAATTAAATTATTTATGCTACAAATTTTAAATTCGTTATTGGAATTTATTCTGCATTCGAGAAGGTGCACCTTGCCCCAATTATACAACACGGCGCCCAAACTCGCGAGGAACCCTTAAACCCTACAAAGGTACACCAAAAAGGCATTAGAAAATCTGACCGAAAACGACTACTAGTAAAACACTATTTTTTTTCGGAAAAAAATTCGAAAAATGGTAACAAAATCATTTGAACAAATACGACGTGACACTTGCCAATAAAGTAAGGCATGGGGAAAAAAATTATCTAGTGGGCAGCGGGGTTTCTTCTTTTTTTCTCAATTCCTAGGGCTATTTATTGTTTTGTTCTTTTTGAAAGCCTATCTCAGATTCACAGTGAAATTATCTGCGGTTGTTGCAAAGGCAGCTAAAGAGGATTTTGTCGGCCTCCCTCCAGTGGGTTTTCTGGTTAATGGTTTATTTTATTAGAATTTTGAAATTTGTTTGATTTGTGTTCTTGAATTTTATATGTTTTTCTTTTAAAGATTTAGGGTGGTTAGATGGCGGACGTGGAGCTGGAGAAGAAGGTGGAGGAGAAGGAGGAAGAGACGATAAAGGGTGGGGAGCTTTTGTTTTGTGGGACCACGGCCTGGGATGCCGTTGGTCGCCGCAAAGTACCTGCCGAGTGGAATCTGGTTTCGCCAACAAGGCTTCGTCCTCTCATGGGCATTGACATTCGTTTCGTGGCTTCTGGTTGTGGTGAGAATATATTTCATAACTTTGTTCTGTTTTAAGTATTTGTTGGTTTTCATTCCTTCTGATGATGTGGTACTTCTCACTGAAATGGCTTGAAAGGAGGTTCTTGATTTAGTTTTATTTCCTTTTAGTTTTAGTTATTTTGCACGATTTTCGAATTTGAATGGGTGTTTGTTTATCTGAATGTGCTAATATGAAATGTAGTGTCTTGCCATTGCGTGGCTTTGGATGTTGAAGGGCGTTGCTACACGTGGGGTCGTAACGAGGCATGTTAAGTTTCAGCTGAATGGCTGTGTTTGTCTTTCCATTTCTTTGTTTTTGATTGCATTATCAATTAAGCAGATTCACAACTGTAATGTGCGCAGAAGGGACAGCTTGGTCATGGAGATACAATTCAGCGTGATAGACCGACAGTTGTTTCAGAATTGATCAAGTCAGTTGCTGTGTTCTTTTGCTTTCCTTTTACCTTGGATGCAGTAGTTTTTTAATTTACCAATTTTTTGCTTGGTAGTTACTGTCTTTGTCATCTTTGTCATACATGTTCTACACGCACGCACATGGCCATGTAAATTATGCAATTTAACGTGTTGAGATGTCCTTTAGTCACATGAGGTTGGGAAAGACCCGCTGTTCCATATATTTTCTAGTGAACTGTGATAACCAAGTGACATTCTGAATTATCCTGGATAATGCCTCATGGTATCATATAATCTGTTAATTTTTAATTTATTTTTCATTTCCCTCTTTTCCAGTCATAAAGTCATTAGAGCAGGAGCTGGAAGGTGTCATACTGTGGTAGTAACTGAAGATGGGCTGTCTCTTGCTTTTGGCTGGAATAAACATGGGCAACTCGGATCAGGTTCTGTTAAAAATGGTGGGTTCTGAATTCAATACACTCTTATTTGGACATGCTGGTTAAGATTCACGTTGCCTAAAAAGAGTGAGCATGAACCCAGTTTGTGTGATTTCGAAACTGAAATGCAAAAATAACGGATTCATTAATCTTTCAAGGGTTTTGAAGAGGGTTCCCCTGCTAAGAGTTTTTCCAATAGGGTATTGTCATTGTTTAGTTTAATTTCATTTGCGTACTATCCCCTTGATTTAGTTCTTATTATTTCAATGAAGTCCTGACCTATTCTTTGTTGTTATGAATGAAATATTAAAACTTGTTAATACAAAGAAATCAAAGATCTGTTTCTGTAAAGTACTCTATAATTTGGTTATGAGAATCTTATGTGAAGGATACGCAAGACACATGAGGTTATCTTATATGTACATGGGTTCACTGGCATGGTTCAGATGCTGGCTCATTGTAAGTCCTGAAAGTGAATTGCCTTACAATGAGAACACAATCCATTTAATCATCTTGATGACATGAATGAGATAGATGAAATTCGGAGGAGGAATAGAATGTGGATGGTTGTGGAACTTGTTTTAGGAATTGATATGAGAACTTTAATTTAGCAACGAGCTTTACATAAATTACAGCATATCTGATATCTAATACTGACTTCTGTAAACACTCTATTTTCTATGACAAATTTGTGCAGAAGTTGAACCATCTCCTGTTCGTGGTCTCGTGTCTGAAGTCAAAACTATTGCTTGTGGGGGTGATTTTACAGTGTGGCTAACTTCCACGGAAGGAGCTTCTATATTGTATGGTTTACTGCTTTGTTTGTGGTTTCTACTTTAAAATGCATTTTAATTCAAGATGTTGGCTCTATGGACATCTCTCTCTTTCTCAATTATCCATGATAAATATTTTAATTTGCTATCTTTTTCACACTTTCTAGAACTGCTGGTCTTCCACAGTATGGTCAGCTTGGCCATGGTACTGACAATGAGGTATGGTCAAGGGTCCTAAAATTTCTGTTCAACATGTTTGGTTGGGGGTACTTTTACCTCAGAGTCTATTTAGTATTATGTACCTGTGTTGCATAGGTTTTGGATGTCTTTGACCTCAAGATTATTGTCCAGAAGTCAGTTACTGTCTCACTGGAAAGTACACTAGATTTTAAAATGATTCTCTGGCAGTAGCTTGTTTGTGCTTTTCCTCTCTGTTTACTGTCCTTTCAATTGGTCATCTTCTAAATGTTACGACGCCAGCACGTTTAACAGCTATCAGATTCAATGTGAAGTTTTGCTTTGTTGTCAAATTTGCTCTTATTCTTGAGGCTGCTTGCTTTTGTTTCTGGCTATAATGGGTTTTGCCTGGATATGGAGTTGCTGATGCTATGTTTCTTTTCAGGTGTTCGTCAAGGGATGCTTAATTTTGAATGCATAATTATGCATATCTTGAGAAAAAATTATGAGCTCAACAAAACTTAACACATAGAATATTATAAAAGGAAGAAAATGTATTGCTTGTTCGTCATCCTTTAAGAGACCGCAAAGTTGAGTATGAATATGTTACCTTTTGGATGTAGTTAATTGCTATTTGTTCCTTTTCTTCCAGAGAAAGTAATCCCCAGTAAAATAATTTCTTTAGAATGAATCCCTGTAGTGGATTGGTAATGGCTTGTCTAAACATTAAGAAGTTTCCATTAGTGCATTTGTATGTATGGAGTTTTTCTCATTTTCCCTTTGCATGGGACTCATATTTGCATGATTTTCTGTTTTCTTTGAGTAATTAGAAGATCCTATTTTCATTGCCAGTACAATACTAAAGATAGCTCTGTGAGGCTTGCTTATGAAGCTCAACCTCGTCCTAAAGCAATAGCTTCTCTTTCTGGAGAGACCATAGTCAAAGTTGCTTGTGGAACAAATCATACAGGTTCATCCTGCAACTAGTTTACTATCAATGCCTCTATTTTTACATCAGTTATCTGTTTATTGCGTGTTTAATATGCAATTTCCATTTGATCGGGTTCTCCAGTGGCAGTGGATAAGAATGGCTTCGTCTACACGTAAGATTTTCTTGCATATGTATATCTGTTTGCTCTGTCCTGATTATTCACTCTGTAAAAGGAACTCATAATTTCATGATACATTTCTGATTTTTTTTGCTGAACAAATTATTAGTTGGGGCTTCGGAGGCTATGGAAGGTACTTAATATAGATTTCAGTTGTCACACTAAGTAATTTATTTGCTTTTGCACCTTCTTTTTCGTCATGAACTTCAGTGGCTACCTACTGATCACAGGCTTGGACATCGAGAACAGAAGGACGAATGGGCTCCTCGCCGTGTCGACGTTTTCACAAGAAATAATATTCTGTCTCCTGAGGCAGTAGTTTCCGCAGGTTCTGCTAATTCTGCATGTACAGCTGGTATGATTTGGGCCTTGCTATCTGTTTGCTTATTTTAATCTAGTCACATCTTGTAGAGTAGGAAATAGACTAGGGGCCTGCAACGGTATTACTTCTGGGAAAGGGGCTATCAATCTATTCCTGTATTTTTCTGTTAATTAGAAGGAAAAATGATGACAAAATCATATTTCATTGTCTATTGCACCCTAGAGAAAGGTAGGTAAGACGTAGAAGATGGGACTTTTCTTTTGCTAGATATTAACAGTTGGCTTCCATTTGCACTTATCTTTTTCTCAGGAATTAAATGATACGAAGTGTCTGTAATTCGATACTTTTCAGTCCTTGAATCATAGAAGTTTATTGTTAGGAACTCTATTTGCAACTTGTAAAATTGTGGAGGACTTCTCGGAAAATTATTTCAATACATTATGCAGTCTGTTTTTGTTGTGTTCTGAAATTATAATGATGAGGTGAACTGTTTTCTTTGTATTAGATATCAACATCCCAATATTAATATCTGGAGCAGGTTTTCACTCTTCATATATTACTAGGCATGTGGGGGGTTGTATTCATAAATTCTTTTAGTCACATTCTTTTAATGTATGTGCCAGCCATGTTCAGGGAGGGGCTTAATAGTGTAAGAAATTTATTTTAAGCCATGGAGTTAGATGGCAAAATCTGACATCTGAAATTCAGCTTAAAGTTTTGTCTATATGTTTGTACTTCAAATGATCCCTTGACCTCAGCCATATGGTAACTTCTTCTGTGTCATAAATTCTTCCGAATCGGAGTCTAAACCTGTGATCTTTGCTATTGAAAACTGAAAAACTTTGAGGATTGGAAGGGTGCAAAACGAGACCCCGTTTAGGGCTCCAAGTAGGTTTTGTCCAAATTTCCCGGGTTTCATGAAATGCAACACTTCTTGTTCTTAGTCGTTAAGTGGTCCTACCGGTTTACTGAGGGTTAGGATCAAGGGCTTCTTTGAGATCTCGGTGAAGGAAAGCGTTCTTGACGTCTAACTGGGATGAGAGTTGGGCCAGCGCTGAATGCAAGCGGGTGCGAATGGTACCATTTTGAGCAACCGGACTGAACGTGACGTCTCGGCATAATATGGACCATACTCTTTTTCATAGCCTTGAGCAAGCAGCTTATAATTCTGAAACTGCTATTAACTTTTGTTCTCAGGAGGAGGACAGCTTTACATGTGGGGAAAGATGAAGAACAATGGGGATGATTGGATGTATCCCAAGCCTGTCATGGATTTAAGGTTCTTGCTATATGAGTTCGAATTTTGTTGGAATTCAAAATGATTGACATGTTTTCTATTTATGAAAGTGAATTTCAATCTGAATTGTGAGTAAGATATAAATATTTAGGCTCTGTTTGAGCCCAATTTTTTTGTGAAATATGAGCTTTGTAATAGTTATTTTTTGAAGAATGTGTGGTTAAAAAGTAGGAATAAGTTATGAGTTTACATGCAAAATTTTTATGTTAGAAGTGTGGTTGAAAATGAGTTTGGGGGAAAATGATTTTTTAGAGAATGTAGTTCAAACAGGGGCATAATGCACTAATTTTAAGTAGCATAGAAACAGGAGGGGAAATATAGCTTTATAGCTTAAATAGAAGGTTGATTTTCCAAATTAGCCTAAGAAATAAAAACATTTGAAAACTAGTCTCCAAACAACTAATTTTCCAAAAATACCCTTAATAGAGAAATTGCAACCAAAGCCATTACAATGTCTAAAAACCTTCAAATAAGTCCTCAAGAAAATATAGATCATAAACTTTTAATAAATCTAGATCCAAATATTATACAAAATTTTATTGATCTAAAAATCTATACAGAAAACGAATTAATCTATCTAGAAGAAGATCTGAAAGACTTCTTTATAGAATATTTAGACCCAAAAATAAAAAATAAAAATGATTCCATAGATAACGAAGCAATCAAAATGGAAAAAGACATATATAAATTAATTCTTAATTTAAGAAGGAGAATTGAAAAATTAAATATAATTATTCAAGAAAAAGTATTAATAAAAAATAGTGAATTTTATAAATTCTATTGTGACATTTTAAATACTTATGAAGAATCTAATTGGCTCAAAAATATTAACCCCTCCGCTGCACACTCCGACCAAATGGTATCAGAGCCATGTTACGAACTAAAAATAATGATGAATATAGTAGATGAAGAAAATATAATTGAAGAATTTTTGGAAAAGGTTAAAAAACATAAAAAACCGAGTTATCCCTATTTACCTAAAAATACTACAAATGAAAGTTTTGAGGATATCCATAAAAGACTAGAAAATCTAGAATATAATCTACAAGTAGGAAATGCATTATTAGATAATAATCTTAGAGGAAAAGATAGGATTATAATTAATCCACCCCAAGATTTTAGAATAACAAAAAATAAAGGAAAAAAGCATGAAGAAAAACAATATATGATAACAGATGTAGAAGAAATAGAACAAAAATTCTTAGAATCTACAGGTGAAGAGTATGAAGAATATAAAAAGCAGTTAGAAGAATTAACTGAAAAAATGGAAAATATAAAAATGAATACTAATCCATCTTCAAGTCACGATATAAAGGTAGAATTTAGTAGTGATGAAGAAGAATATAAAAATTATCCTTATGGTACTCCATTACCTAATAAGGCTGATATTAATCAGTATAGAAAAACTCAGAAAAGATACACTGGAAATGTTAGAAAACAATCCATAAAAGAAATAAATCCAATGAAATCTTATAATGAACCAATCCACACAACAGGAATATGGTTAGATTTAGATTGTGTAGATAAAAATAAAGCTATTGAAACATGGATAAAAAGTACAGATTTAGCTATACAATTTAATAAATGGGAAACATATACGGCTTTTGGATTTATAGAACACACATTTAGAGGAACTGTCTCTGAATGGTGGAGAAAGTTACCAGAAAC
>NW_019230035.1:429251-429840 GCF_002742605.1 Olea europaea var. sylvestris
ACAAAGTTACCATTCCCATGGGGAATCAAGTTACTAAAAGAATATGAGAAATTATTACCTCTAGGAAAAGAGGAAGGAGTTGAAATAGATAGTCTTGGAAGTAGAATTGAATTTACAAAAAGAATGATAAGTATGTGGTGTAGAGAAGCATTAGAAAATAAGAAAGCTTATAAAATAAGAAAAAATTCATTATGTTGCTATAAAGATAATGGCCAGGTAGAACAATTTGGATGCTATAAAAAGAAGTATAAACCATATAAGAAATATAAAAGAAAATTCAAAAATTATAAAAAATTCAGTAAAAAGAATTTTAAACCATATAAAAAATATTTCAAGAAAAGAAATTGGAATAAAAAATCCAAACCGAGATATATAAAAAAATGTAGATGTTTTATTTGTAATGAAGAAGGACACATTGCCCCTCAATGTCCTAAAAAGAAAGATAGACAAAATATAAAAACTCTTAGAATTTACGAAAAATTCCAAAAAGATAGTGATATAGAACTAATTGAATATTTTGGAGATCTAAGTAGTGAATGTAGTAGTATTTATGAATTAGATACATCCTCATCAGAAGAAGAAGATTATG
>NW_019230035.1:433810-483074 GCF_002742605.1 Olea europaea var. sylvestris
GAGGTCCACATAGCAAGAAGACAATGAAGAATTCGGTGGAGATAAGATGCCTTGTTACCTAACAAAGAAAGTGGAAGACACCTGTCCAAGATAAGATTCCAAACTCTCCTATAAAAGGAGGCATGAAGGAAGAAGGAAGATATCTCGAAAAATCTATCTCTATTCTCTGAGAACATTTTAGAGAAAAATTTTCTTGTAATCTGTATACACTACTTGTATTCAGAAAAATATTAGAAAGCTTGAAGATAGGAAAGCGTGTAATAAGGTAATCACTTATGGAGTTCTAAACTTCATAAGGTGAGTACCAAAGGTATGTAAATATAGTTTGTAAGCATGTACAATTTCAGTTTATGAATATCAAAGTAAAGTTTGTTATGTTCAACAAAGTTTCCATAAAAGGATTTCGTTAAGCTTCTCATGATTCCTCGGCAGTACAGATAGAGATTTTAAAAGATTTTCAAAATATTGATTTTGAATGGATGTTAGCCATGCCAAAGTACCCGTCTTTGATGAATGGTTTAGGGGAAAATGGCAGTTTTCTAACAAAAAATTGTAGCACCTTGTGTGTGAGTTATCTTTTAAAATTTCGTTCCAAGTAGGAACTTGATTCTGAAAAGAGTTTGGATAGAGGTGAAAACAGAGACTCTGGATACTGTGAGATAGCGTCTGTGGAAACACGGCTAGTTCTCTAGAATGAGAAATGCAACCTTAATTGAAAAACTTTTTGCGGAAGCAGTTGTGAACCCAAATGATTTCAAAAACATTTTTAATCTTTACTTGATTCAGAAGATTGATTAAGTACATGCAAAGCATCTATAAGAGCATACTGGAGGGAAAACCTGTTTATTCCACTTGATTACTGTAAGTTATTTACTTATTTTTACATGTTTATGCTTTAATTATCTTTAATGAACAATTCACAAGCATCAACTTCTATTGTTAATAATGATAATAATCTCATTTTATTTTTAGATGAAGAAGATGTTTCTTTCTTGCTTAAATTAGATATAAAATCTGATGTTATATTCCCTATTGGTAAAGAAAAGATTGAAGAAATATATAAAGATATAGATTATAGTTGTAAGAATAATATAGGTTTTGATCCTGTAAGAACTCATAAAGAAATAAGGAAAGTAGAAGATATTATAACTAAACATACGGATATCCAAGAAGAAATTTCAGTAGGATTATTTAATGGATATATAACTAAGAAAGGTCAACCTATAATCTTTGAAGAATTATTAAAATATAAAGAATATTTAAAGGTGTTCAAAAGATTGAAAAATATAGATATAGGACCTGATTGACAATTCCTTAAAAATATAAGATAAATCTTGCAAATAATTTCATTAAGGGCAATATAGTACTTTTGATAAGAAAGGCTATTGTGAA
Organism: Olea europaea var. sylvestris; assembly: GCF_002742605.1. Classification (NCBI taxonomy): domain Eukaryota; kingdom Viridiplantae; phylum Streptophyta; class Magnoliopsida; order Lamiales; family Oleaceae; genus Olea; species Olea europaea. The sequence goes on from NW_019230035.1 coordinate 435,203, forward strand.
AAATAAGAAGAATATACTAGCCATTTTTAAAGTTGTCCCAAACAGGAGTCAAGTTTTATATTTCGTGAAGAATATAGAAATTGAATTAGGCATGAACTTATGGAGAACTTTCCTTCAAATATCGACTTATGTGGATGGATATGAAATATTATATATACAATAATAAAAACTGTTTTAAAGTAAAATCTGTACCTTTTCTCCATAATGATACGCGCATAAGCATTATGATCTTTTGATTTCACATTGCTCAATATGAAGGTTTTCTTCATGCAAAAAAAATAAAATAAAATAAAATGAGCTTTTTATTTAATATGAAAATATATCACTAAGCTGACATTCTTCCAACAGCGGCTGGCATCTGCGCTGTATGGATTCGGGCAGTATGCACCACTTTGTTGGCGCTGATTTCTCGTGCATAAGCTGGGGTCATGCTCAATCTGGAGAACTAGGATATGGACCCAGTGGGCAAAAGTATGTGATGCTTTTAATAAATGAATTTCTTGTTATTAATCATATAGACGAATAAGCACATCCTCGTAAATTTATGCATCAATTTCACCATTTGCGTGTTTCATCGTTCCTTTTTTTTTTTTTTTAAAATTATCTTCTGGCCTTTGGCTTCTGTCTCTGCTTTGCAGATCTTCTGCAGCTCCTAAAAAAGTAGATATCTTAGAGGGAATGCATGTTATCAGGTTCGTATTATTATAAAACTGTATTATCTTGAGACTTGTTTCATCATAACTTATTTTAGGTCTTTTGTTATTACAGTGTTGCTTGTGGATTTGCCCATTCCATGGCGATTGTTGATAGAACCAATATTGCCGATCGACTTGAGCCGGTAAATTTTTCGGCACTAAACTTGTCTGATATCTTTAACCTGTAACTGACCCCAAAATTTGCAACCTTCCAATTCACGAAGCACTGAAAAATGGGTTTCAGTTTGCCTTTGTGGTCTATGTTATATTTGGTTAGAGTTCAGAATTGTTATGTGTGGACATCCACGTATTAGAGTTTTTTATGTGTGAATCAAATTTGTAATCTGTGAAATGAGTTTTCTCCAATGCAATCTGGTCAGCACAGTTTACCTCTCTGCACATGCACATATTTGATTTTATTTTAATCTTACCATTTTATTATTCGTGGTCATTTATAAATGGCTTGTTTTTGGATGCATGGCTGATGAGGTGCAGAAGGGTATCTGATTTTTATTTTTTTTTAATTTTTTTTCTAAATTTCTTGACAGCTTGAAATATTTGATGGCAAAGATGCTGGCAAAGGTATACTTGTATGATTGGCATTATGATTTTGAAAACGTCATGCGTTAATTTCATAATCTAGTCTTGACTAGTTAAGGATGTTCCGAGATTTTTTGCATCGATGTGACAAGGTGCAGTACTGCTGAATATCATACATAATAACGCTAATTTCTCTGTGCTGCAGTGAATGAAGAGCCCGAGAGTGGAACTTCTGTTCCTAAAAAATTTAACAAAAAGGGTTCTGTTAAAAAATTGGAAAACGCGAAAAAGAGGAAGAAAGTGGAAGATTCATCAGAGTCTGAAGACGACGAAGATAGTGAATATGACAGTGATGACAGTGAAGTACAACTGAATGGCAATGCAGAACACGGAAAGAAACGGGGTGGAAAGGCTTCAGGCAGAGGACGTGGCAAAAATGCTGGTAAATCAGCCACGGAAAATAAAGGCACTGGTCGGGGAAGGGGCCGCCCCCCATCAGCAGCTAAAAGCTCACAGTCTTCAGGGGAAAAAGGATCGGGTAAGAGAGGAAGGCCTAAGAAGACATGAGCTTTGGTTTTTCCTGGTCGACACGGGAATTTGGTCGTCCACCGAAGAAAGTATACTATGACTATTTCACAATTTTTCTGTTATGTTCTATGGGATGCACTCTAATCTTTCAAGAAAAATGTCATCCTTCATTTATTACATTGATTACGTGTATCTTGGAATGCTTGACTATGTTGTTTTACCCAAAGAAATGGGGTACCGTTTCTTCTGTGGGTTAATCTGTGGTTTATTAATCACTTCTCCGTTTTGTGCCAAGTAGTTGATTGTATGCCAATGATCAAGAAAGAAATTGATATTCACTGTATAAAATTTCATGCCATGATTGTGTTTCTAGCAATTCTCTACCAAACGGGGACTAATGTGATCTTTTCTTTGTATGAAAACCTTTTTATTCCTAATTGTTGACTTTTGGCAATGGAATAAATGGGGAGAAATCATCATTTACAGATGCCATTAGCAAAAAGTAGTCAACTACTCATCACTAATCACCTTTATATAACAATAACAAAGTCAATGTTCAGTAATGATGATGTTTAGACTTTAGTTGAGATGATAAGATTAAAATTGTGGATTTGGTCTATCCAAATGCATGTCATCAAAATTATTATTTAATTTTTTTTGGCAAAGTCTCTCAATACAATTTTGACAACTTTGACACATTACATCTTATTAAATAAAAAAATATCAAAGTACAATGAGTCGATGTATATAAAAAGTATTGATTTTTTCTAATATTTAGAAGACGTGATGTGCTTATATACCAAGAATGTATTAGAAAGACAATTTGTGAGAAACAATGGACTTGGATTCAATTGATTTTTACCTATACAAATCATCAAAAAATTTGCAACCGCGATCCCCAGATATTTTCACTTGAGCATTCAAATGCAAGTATGTATCTACTCGATAAAACAATATAAAATTTCGTCGAATATTTATATGACCTACACGTGATCACGCGATTAATCATTTCGCCAAATTCATTTTAATTTTTTCTAGGTTAAAGAAAATATTTTAGAATAAGTGACAATGTAATTGTCCGATATAATTTTTAACGATTTTCATCTAACGATAATTTTTTGTTTTTGTTTTTTTCCTTCTAAAATCCTTAAATATTTACCATTTCCAGAAATTGATGTATACTACTCTCTAGTTATGGAAAATTTCAATTAAATACCATAATTAAGTGAAAAATAATGTCACCTAATGACCATAGTTATAGAAAAACCCTATTGAAATGGTCATAATGTGGCCAAATGGCTTATTTTGCATAAGTAAAGGACTAAAAGATAAAAAGTCTGGAGTCAGGAACATGAGTAACGGCACTCCGTTGCGCTATATACTCGGAATCGAAACGCCAAAATGAGCTATATTTAAGGCACGTGTTGAGATCCGACTTCCCAAAATGCCCCCTTTTATCCGCTACAATTCCCAAGAAAGTGTCTTTAAACTGAAAATTCTCCATTAGGACTTGGAGCAACCAGACGAAGGTTCACACGCACAGATAATCCAAAATGGGAAGATCAGCTTCATCATGCTTCAAGATCATCACTTGTAGCTGTGATTCCGTCGATCATGACGATCTCCAAACCCCCGAAGTATAAATTCATACATACGCAATCATATTTATGTGTAAATATTACTGTATATACGTAATTCTGTTTTCCATTTGGTTTTTGACTTTTGTTTGAATAATTTGCGTTTTTTGCGGTTTTCAGCTTTCAATTTGAAATCGTGCTTTTATGTTCAAATGTTTATTTTGATATGCAAAGTTTTGAGATCATTAATGCATCTGGTTTGTGTCTTGTGTTTTGGATTGGCTGATTTGATTGCTCTTTCCCTTTGACCTCGAATCGTGATTCTTAAATTCGAGATAGGATCTGCATTTGTCATTTTATGCATGTATGTTGCAACCTAGTTCTCAAGTTCACTTTTCGGACATCATCAGCTGAATTATTATTGATAATTGCTCATGTTGCTGAATAATCAACGAATATTAATGCTGTAAATTAAATGCGAGCATTTGATCTAGAATTCAGCTATATCAGACGTGTTTCTCATTGCAGAATATCTGATACGTGTAAAAGTCCATGACATATTCGATATGTAGAGATAAAATAGGACCTGTAGATGGTGATAAGATAAATATGGTTACTATTCTTATTCAAACATCTTTATGGTGTGGAATGTTTTACTAGGGTTTCATTTGTTCTTTTCCGCCTTGTTGTAGCATAGTTTATAGAGAATGTCCGTGAAAGCCATTACATAAGACAATCATGTTGGCTATGTACTTTATTTATGCATGGAGCCCTATGCATTATGATTATGTAAACAATTCATTTCTTGAGGAAAACATAGTGCTTTTCTCCTTACATAGTATAACCCATTGTTATTCAATAGAGGATCTAATAATGCCCCCTAATGATCAATTCGTTATCTATGCATGTTTTTGTACTGTGTTATATGTCCATCTGATAAAAAAAATTATCATTCCTCGAAGCTCTCATAGAAGGCCAGATAAGTCGTAGATTAGTAATTTTTTTTTTTTTTTTAATTAATTTGAGATATGGAATTATGCAATAGGCTTTTTTGAAGTACATTGATTTCAATTTTCATTAATGTTATTTGATTCCACTTGCAGAACAAGGGTTCTAGTGACAGAAGTGGATGGGGCTTTCGAAAGAGATCTACTAGACATCGAGTGTTGAGCAACTCTGTTATCTCAGAAGCAACTTCCTCTGTAAACAAGGAAAACTCAGAATCTACGGCGGTTGACTTTCAAGAGCAGCATAGAATTGTTCCAGAAAAATCCTCGACAGATGGGAAAAGTGAGTTGTCAACTGAAGTAAACTCAAAATTATTAGATGCTGTAGTTGCAAGAGATGATGATGCTACCCTAGACGAGTTCACTGTCATTTTAATCCAGGCTGCCATTAGGGGATTTCTGGTATGTACTTTTACCAAGTTAAGTTTCAAACTTTATCAAGTACCGTAAGTACAGTTTTATGTATTATTTTCGTAATGCTATACCAGGCTCAAAGAGGTTTATTGAAGCTTAAGAATATAATCAAGTTACAAGCTGCCTTCAGAGGACACATAGTTCGAAAACATGCCACGGGAACACTTCGTTGTGCCCTAGCAATTATCAAAATGCAGGCACTTGTTCGAGGACGTCATGCCCGTCGACGTGTAGAAGGATCAAATGCTTTCGAGAAGCAAAGTGAAAATTGTGGGAATGCTTACCATGATTCGACAATCGTGGGCATGGTACTAGCTTGTTACCCTACATTCTCCCTTGCCTTGTTTCTTGTTATCTTCTCTCTAATTAGGATTGGAACCTCCTTATTTTGGCAGTTGCCTGATGTCAAATAATTTTAAAGGATTTGAGAGCTCTTGTCAATATGTTCCTGGAAAGGTCAATACTTTACACAGGGTGCTAAAAGATTCATTAATGTTTCTAGGCCCCTCTTTGGCCTCCATTTTCTATAACTCATTTTTCTTCACTCATTTTCAACCACATATGTCATGGGACCCTCGACTTTTCAATTACGTATTTCATCAACTTTTATCAAAATATACTAAAAATAAGATTTTTCGCTACAGCAAACAGGGACAAAATCTTTACATTTTAGCATTTTAAGTGCTTGATACTGACACGTACTCTGGAATTTATCCCCATTCTCCTTTCTCAACAAATAAGTGCATTATAAATGAATTTATGTTTGGAAAATTTCACTGCTGCCTCAATAGCAAGTTGATTCTGAACCTCTTAAAAGAAGCATGATCCCGAACCTTCCACTATAGTTTCACAATCAACTTTCAATGATGGAAATGTCCAATTCTATGTTTAATCGTCATGCTGTCCTCATACGTTCAACTGTTTGCACATGTTCAACTTTATAAAGCTAGATTATATTCCCCGAAATTTGAAGTGAGGCATCTTTCATGAGGGGGTTACGTGAGATATTGAAGGTTCCATCATTGGGGGACTGATTATGTAACAAGGGTTTGGGACCAACTTGCTCCTTTTTAAATTTTGAGGACCAACTTGCTAATGGAACAATATGTTTGGGACCAGTTTTTCATGTTTTGATTTCTTATTATATTGAGGAACCAAAGAGATTTTTTCATCTAGCATTTCTTTCTTTAATTTTTTTGCTGTCTGCGGTTTCTTTTGTCTGACACTAAATTTTATTTTCAGAGTAAAAATGAAGCCAATCGTAATGTCACCATTTCCATTGAGAAGCTACTTAGTAATGGATTTGCTCGACAGGTAAATGAACTGATATGTTTCTTTTGGTCAGAAATTATGTTGCATTCCACATACATACAATAGACATTGAACTTTTCTTGATCTTGATGTCGCTCCTGGATCTTAATGTAAGCTATTGGATTCAACACCAAGGACCAAACCTATAAACATCAAGTGTGATCCTTCAAAATCTGACTCGGCCTGGAAATGGTTGGAAATGTGGATGTCAGTTTCATTGATGAGCAACAATGAATCACAAGCATCAGGATTAGCTACAGAACAGCATGAGAGGGAAGAACTTGGTCATCCAGACAGGAAAGATGACATTGTAATTCCATCTGAATGTACTTCTGAGTCAGTAGGCTTCAAGTCTAGTGCAGAAGCCTCATCCGATGCAACTGAAAATGCTGACAACTTGGACTTACAGTCATGCAGATCAACAACACCTTCATTGAGTCAAAAAGTGGAGCTGCCTGAGCCCCAAAACTTTAATGAATCAAATATGACATGTAATGTAACTGATTCTTTATCTATTCCACTGAATGAAACAGATATGCTTCCGAAGGTGGAATCCAAATCTGACCCAGGTAAGCCTGAAAGAGAACCTGAGCAAGAAATACACCATGATGAAAAAAAGTTTTCCACCAAGCAACCTGAAACTGAGCTGTCTGATCTCTTTGATGAATCAAATACTACATACAATGTAAACAATTCTGCACCAATTCAGCTGAACCAAACAGACTTACTTGTGAAGGTGGAACTTGAATCTGACCCTGGCAAGGTTGAAAGAGAACATGAGCAAGATATACACCATAATGAGGAAAAAATTTCAACCAAGCGACCTGAAACTGAGCCACCTGAGCCCTTTGATGATTTAAATACCATATATAATGTTAACAATGCTTTACCTACTCCGCTGAACAAAACAGACTTGCTTGTGAAGATGGAACACGAATCTGACCCATTGAAGTCTGAAAGAGAACACGAGCAAGATATACAGCAGGACGAAGAAGAGTTTTCCACCAAGCAACCTGAAAATGAGCTGCCTGAGCCCTTTGATGAATCAAATACCACATATAATGCTAAAAATGCTTTACCTATTCAGCTGAACAAAACAGATTTGCTAGAGAAGGTGGAACCCGCATCTGACCCAGGGAAAACTGAAGGAGAACATGAGCAAGATATAAACCACGATGAAGAAAAGTTTTCCACCAACAAACCTGAAACTGAGCCGCCTGAGCCCTTTGGTGAATCAAACTCATATCATGTAACTGATTCTTCACATATTCAGCTGAATGGGACAGATTTGCTTGCGAAGGTGGAACCTGAATCTGACCCAGGTGAGGCTGAAAGAGAACATAAGCAATATATACACCATGATGAGGAAAAGTTCTCCACCGAGCAACCTGAAATGGAGGCAAAGAAGTTTTCATTTGGTTCAAGGAATACAAGTAATCCTTCTTATATTGATGCCCAGTTGAAATTTGAAGAACTGAGTTCTGCTGCCAGCACCCCTCAGTTAACCAGTTCTACTGGTCATGGTCCTGAAACTGAATACAACAGTGATAAGACTGATCAACAATTTGGATCCGGGGAGGTTGGCTTGCCTGAAAATTCTACTTACCAAGCTTCAACAGTTCAAGGTGGTACCCCTGGAAGTGGGACTGAACTTCTCACTGCTTCAAACCCTGATTCATCGGATAGGTCTGAGGTTGAGGCTGTTGAATATGAACCGAAGCAGAAGATATCTGATGAGACCGACTATCCCAAGAGCGAGGAGAATTTAGAAGTTGAAGCTAACGATAAGCCCAGCACGCCAGCAACTGATCTTCCATCTATCAATTCAGATCAGTTGGAATTAGATTGCGGTGTTAACTCTTCCTATGTTGAATGTGCTAGTTCAATCATTCCTCTAGATTCACCACAGGTAGAGAAGAAGCCAGATACAGATCCAAGCAAGATGCACCTGGAGCTGGGATCTGAGGTAAGCCATCCAGTATACAAGTCATCTGAAGCATCTCCCGAAAGTCATATAACTGTTTCTGAATCTCAAGCAACACCATCCACCCAAGTGTCTATAGAATTCAAGGAAATCAGAGGCAAGAAAACAGATTCCAATCGGAAAAGTAGGTATCCATCGGCTGGTAAAGGACCCCCTTCAAGTGATAATCATGATTCAGTTGCAAGATGTAGCTTGGAACAGTTACCTATGGAACATAAAACTGGAAAGCGCCGAAAATCCTTTGGTTCAGCAAGACCTGATCATGGGGATCGGGAACCTAGAGATAGTTGTAACTCTCTCCCAGGTTACATGCAAGCAACTGAATCTACAAGAGCCAAAGCTATTGCAAACAGATCCCCCAGATCAAGTCCAGATATGCAAGACAAGGATATTTACGTAAAAAAGAGGCAATCCCTTCCTGGCGGGAATGAACAGCAAGGATCGCCACATAGACAGTGGTCTATGTCCCAGGCACAACAAAATTCACCGGGAAATGGGATTCATTCTCCTCAAGGTATTATCTAAATTTCTGCCTGATGTTTCAAATTTGTTATCTTGCATATATACTTGCATATTTAATTTTATTGAGCTTAGTGCCATCATGCTTTAAATTCCTCTTCTTGCTTGATATGTCCCTGCATTAGTGATATGTCATTATACAGGGAAATACTGACGTCTAAATCCCCAAAAGCAGATGTATCAATATGAATCAACTTATTCTTGTAATTTATTATTAGGGTTTCAACTTACCCGTGCTTGTTTAGTTCATTTTATTTTACAAACTGAACTTCAAAAGGAAATGAATGAGACTTGCTGTCAGCATACAGTGGAAAATGGTGCAGAATAAAGTAAATGTGATACATATCATTTTCTAAGGTAAAACAAGAAAACAATCAGCCAATATCTTCCCTGAGCATTTTCTTACTGCTTGTGTACTGGGTGGGAGGAGGGTGTCTTCTTTACCTTTCATTCTAATGCATGAGGATCCTATATTATATCTCACAACATTATACAACATTCTCGGCACAGAAGATGAAGTGCTTATGTAATGAAGACGTTTTTTCCCCCCTTTCTTGATACTTCTCAGGTATTAAAACACATGATGAGTCACAAATTTTAGTTATCTTGTTCCGTCCGGAATTGCCCTTTTATTCCACTGACATGGGTCTGGTAATGGGAATGAATTGCAATCACAAGGGATGTCTGGGGGAATTAGGGCAAGCCCAACAGAAACCATTATGTTAGTCTAGGCTTATAAATATCACTAATTAAAAGAGAATTAGGGAGCTCAAAGAGACCAGTTACCTTCTTTTGTTCAAACCAAAAAGTTTTGGGAGCGAATTGGGTCTTTGCATTACCTCAAGTTATAATGGATGCATTGGTATTCTCTGTGTTATTTGGGTCCCAGGCGGGGTTGAGTCATTTGTTCAAATTCGTGAGGGGTTAATTATTAAAGGGGCCTTTGGGTAATTCTGCAATTATACAGTTATTTATCAGTATTACCATTTTTCAAGGAGTTAGGATGCGTGCCTACTGTTGCAGTGGTATGATATTGATTGTATCCATGAATACACTCCTTATTTCTTCTTTGTTCGCAATGCTGATGAGTTTGGACAATTGATCAATGAACTTGACATAAATCTCGTCACCTTCTTGAGGCCATGCATAATCCCTTTAATATATTGGGAATTCAATATTCGTATCATATCGTCCTGGCAACTTACTATACAAGGGATCTTATCAGTGGGGCAATTTTTGTGTGTTAAAGGCATGAGATCCTTTATACAGTTCTTCGTCACGTTGAAAATTTTGCAATGATGAGTGGACATAGCTTTTACATTTAGAGTCGACCATTATAAATCTGTGCGTGCTTTGCTTGTTTCGAATTTTGTTTTGCTTATTATTTGCTCTCGTAACTGGGATTAAGGCTTGTTCCTTCTGTACTTGAAATACCATATTTGCTTCTAAGTACTAATATTTGGCATGCTATGTTTGGATTCTCATTCCAGAAAGGAGGTGGCGGAGCTGAATGCAATCCTACAGAACAAATAGTATGTGAAAAGTCTTAAATAACCGTTTTATGCTATGGCTGATTTGTCTTTTTGATTACATTATTGGTTGTATTTTGTGTGAGGCTTGGTGTAAATTTCTGTGTGTAGTATTTGTTTCTTTATAATTATACGATATTAGATAGAAATAAAGAACAGAGCCATGAGAGGTGTGGGATGTTTGTTTGTTGCCAATTCGGCTTTATCTAATTAACATGCTACAAATATGTCTTTATTGCTATTGGTGCCAATTTCTCCTTGATTAGATGTCTCGATTGGGCCAGTTCGCTTACGCATGCAAGTGGAGGTCCTTGAAAAACCCTGCTTTTAGCGCATGTTGACCCTAATGCATTGGCGCACGGGCACCCAGTCCGAGCGAGAGACAAAAAAAATAATAAAAGAAAATTTTGCTCGAGAGTAAAAAGGGATAAAAAAGAGTACGAATGAATTATAGATTAGATTTACAATTGTATAATTAGCCCCTTTTTTTCGCATTATTTTCCCATTAAAATGAAAAATATGATCGTTATCCATCACATCAAGTTATCAAATTTGAATTTCTATCTTTTATGTCGGGTCCATAACGTCTATATTTTTCATTCTCATTTTTACAAAAATAAAAAACAAACACCCCCTTAATATTTGTTTTTGATTTTAAAATAGGCTGGAAATTGCCTAATTTCTATTCTAATCTAAATTAGATTGACATTGCATAGTTCCATATTTTAGATGACATTGTCAATTAGTTAATTTGTTTCCTCGTTTGGATTAAATTAACAACTGAATAATTTGTTTCATTAATACTTTGTTTAGATATGCCAATTCAAATTCCAAACCAAGGCATTTAGTTGCAGATAGATAAACTATTATTTGATTTGTAAAGAGATTTATATTCTGTCAATTTCATTTTCTGTAGAGTTTATGCTTGCGGAAATAGACGCTCTTTAGTCGCCAGATTGCTCATTGCTGTATATTTTTCTTTCTATTTTAATTCCAAATTTCATTCATTTGCAAAAAAACTGTTCAAAAATAAAATATCATAATTTTAATTCACTTCAAAGTTCAAACTAAATTATGAATTAACTGAAATATTTATGATGGAATATTACATGCAGAGTTGGTTTGATCAATTGCGGTATTACTAAATAAAAAAAGAGTAAAAAAAAAAAAAAATAGATATCCATTTTAAGGTCCACATTTCTTTAATTCATGTGAATCTACGAGCATTGGCTTTCGGAATCAAGATGTTGACCAAAGTATTCCATTAGCCCGATCGCCCAAGGACCCGTTTGAAGAGAGATATTTTCATGGCATCTGAAATTGAAAATTGTACAAATGAGAAAAATGACAACAAAAATAATTTTATTTTCACAGTTCCAAAATAAGGTCAAATATCTTTAACACGAAATTGGAGAACCATGTTTAAGAATAGTAGTGTCAATGGGTCGAGTTGACCAACTGTAGGATAATTTATTATCTTAAACCACCGGATCTTTCATGTTAAATCGTCAAGAAATATATAAATTATAGCGGAAGTATACCTGAATCAGACATGATTATTTGTAATAATTGAATCCTGCGGTATATCCTTCCAAATCTACATGCAGTCTGTAATTCTCTCTAGCGATGGAGACAAAATAGAATGAGCAAAAGATACGTGTGATTTGAGGACCATAACTGTATTTATATAGTGATGCCCTTTAACCTAATTCGGCCCATCATAAAATTAGGGAATTGGGCTCGATCTCTACACATTTATAAACCCATATTTTAATTGGATGATTCGAAACCTTATTAGATCACTTTAAATTGGGCCTAATCGAATTTGATAGCCTTTAATTTAACACACAATTATTCACACGTATAAGCCCATCTATTGATTAAAAAAATCCTTACAATCTCTCACTTGGACTATATGCGTCACCTTATAGTTGTGTATTAAACATAACCTTATAAGTACTCAGAATTCTGCTATCATTATTGAATGCGTCCCCAAACAATCACGTCTATCAATTATATCAACATATAATCAAAGCGGCTTTCGCTACTTTCATATAGCTAAACCCATCAATGGTCATGTATATCGATATAATCGAATGACATGAATCAAGCATGGATGTGTAGTATGAAAATTACATGTAATGTGATCTGTAACATGCCTATTTCCAACTAATCCACCTTAATACATTCATGAGATCATTTTAAACAAGTTCAGAGACAATAAATCAAATAAACCTTAAAATCGAAAATAACTTTATCAGTAAACCGTATCCAAAATGACAGTATATTTGTCTAATACAAAAATGCAAATTTCCACTGAAACTAAATATCTTCAAGAGACATTACACCCATATGAGCAGTGTGCTCATGAAAGACCTTGGGTATCGATTCCTTAGTGAGCGGATCAGCAGTCATGGAATTTGCCCCGATGTGCTCTATTGACACATGTCCACTCCTAACTCTTCTTTGATAGTCAGGAACTTGATCTCTATATGTTCAACTTTGTCAAGCTCCTATTGTTATTGGAATACAGCACTGCCGATTTATTGTCACAAAATATCTTGAGCGTTCAAAATTTCACAGCCATATTCCACGGTTTGATGCCTCACAGCATTGGATCTTCTACTATCTTGGCATCCCACGAAATCGGAATCAAAATAGCTCATGATCACCAACTGATCCGATCTTCTATATGTGAGCATATAATCTTTTGTTCTCTGTAAATACCGTATGACCCATTTGGCTGCTTTCTAATTATCAATTCTTGGGTCACTTATATACTTCCCTAGCATCCCAACAATGTACGCTATATTTGAACGCGTACAAACATGAGCATACATTAGACTCCCTATAGCTGAGGAATAAGGAATCTTCTGCATTTTTTTAATTTCCAAGTCATTTTTAGGGCACTGACTTAAACCGAACTTGTCTCATTTAGCCACAGGGGTGTCACCTAATTTACAATCTTGCATGACATATCTTTTAAGTACATTCTCGATATAGCTCTTTTGTGATAATCCAAGAATACGCCGAGAACGATCTTGGTGTATCTGAATTTCCAATACAAAAGAGGCATCACCAAGATCTTTGCTAGAAATCTCTTGGTTTCGTGCAATAAGCTAATATCGTTGTTGGCAAGCAATATGTCATCGACATATAATACTAGAAAAATATACTTGCTCCCACTGAACTTGTGGTATATACAATCATCGACCAAATTCATCTCAAAACCAAATGAGATGATCACTTGATGAAACTTGCAATACCATTGACTAGACGCCTGTTTGAGTCCATAGATTGATTTCTTTAATTTACAAATCATTTGCTTTGCATCGTCCGATACAAAGTTTTCTGATTGTACCATATAAATTGTTTCATCAAAGTCACAATTGAGAAATGCTGTCTTAGCTTCCATCTGATGTAACTCAAGATCGAAATGCGCTACTAATGTCATTATAGTTCTGAACGAGTTTTTCGAAAAAATTGGAGAGGAAGTCTCTTTATAATTGATACCTTCTTTCTGTGTAAAGCCCTTTGCGACAAGACGAGCCTTATAACTCTCTACATCACCTTTCGAATCCCTCTTGGCCTTAAATATCCATTTGTAACCAATGAATTTTGCACCTTCAGGCAATAGAACAAGGTCCCATACGTCATTGTCATTCATGGACTTTATCTCTTCATTCATGGCATCAAGTCACTTTTGAGAGTTAGAACTTTCCATGGCTTGACGAAAGTTGATTGGATCATCTTCCACCATTCCAATATCAACATCATATTTTTGGAGAAATACGATGTAAGCGTCCAAAATTGCACTTCTCCTCTCTCTAGTGAATCTTCTTAATGGCACTAGTTCTTGATTCTGTAGAGTTTGTTCTTCTGGAACAATTTGTTGATCTTAAGAGAGAGATATAACATTGTCTTGATCCGGAGTTGCTTCTTGAACAATGTCAGGGAAAGAAACCTGATCATTATTAATGACAATTGGAGGAATTTCAACATATTCATCCTCAAAAACAAAGCCTGTAACCTTTTTTTCTCCCGTAAACTCAACATCCTCAAAGAATCGAGCATTTCGTGTCCCGAAAATTGCTTTAGTTGTGGGATCATAAAAGTTGTAACCCCTGAATCTTTCAGAATATCCAATAAAGTAGCAACTGATGGTCCTTGCGTCCAGTTTCTTTTCATTTGGCTTATAGGGCCTTGTCTTAGCTGCACACCCCCAAATATGTATATGCTTCAAATTAGACTTCTTGCCCGTCCAAAGCTCATATGGGGTTTTATCATGGCCTTAGTTTGAACTCTGTTGAGTACATACGCTGCGATTTTTAATGCTTCACCTCAGAGAGATTCTGGTAATGTAGAATGACTAAATCATACTCTTTACCATGTCTTTAAACGTTTTGTTTCATCTCTCAGCAACACCATTCATAGTGAGCGAACCCGATATAGTGTACTATGGGACGATAACACATTCCTCTAGGAATTTAGCAAATGGTCTTGGACGCTGTTCACCTCAACCATCATATCTGCCATAGTATTTACCCCCACGGTCAGATTGACGCTTTTAGCCCCCGTTTGAGCCCCATTATTTCTCATTACATTAAATTAATTTTCTTTCTCTCCTACTTTTAACCACACAATTTTCAATAATACACGTAAATCAAAAACTTTTTAACCACTCATTTAAAAAAACACTATTCATCTAATTATAATTTACAAATAATGGGGCACAAACGAGGGCTTAATCATTTTGCTGAGTTGATTCTCAACTTAGGCTTTATAGTTTTTGAACACATCCAACGACTGTGATTTTTCATCAATATATATATGTAGCCATACCTTGAAAAGTCGTTTATGAACGTTATAAAATATTGTTGACCATTCCAAGAACTCGTAAGGAATGATCCACAAATATCCGAATGTGTAAGTTCTAAGACGTCCGAAGCCCTATTGGCTTAAAATCTCCTTTTATTGATTTGTTTTCCCTTTATACAGTTGACACATAGATCATAATCTGTGAAGTCAAGAGGGTCGAGAATCCTGTCAGACACAAGTCTCTCAATTCTCTTTTTGGAGATGTGACATAATCTCTTGTCCCACAACGAGGCAGAATTCTCGCCAATTAATTTTCGCTTTACACCTCGAGTACTCACATGCAAGGATTCATTATAAGAAGCAATTGTATCAATTGAATAAAGATTATCGTAACCTGATAAAGAACCGGAACCAACCAATTTTGAAACATGAAACAACTAAATTTTCCATTTCCAAATGAACAAGTATAACCAAACTTGTCCAAAATAGAAATAGAAATCAAATTTCGTCTAAAAGACGATACAATAAATGTCTCAACAAGATTTAAATAAAATCTAGTCTTTAACAATAATCTAAATTTTTCTATTGCCTCTACTTCCACCTTCTTGTCGTCGCCAGCATAGATGTAACTTTCACCATCACTTGGTTTTCGGCAACTCAGGCAACCCTGCATAGACATACTGATGTGAGTTGTTGCAGAAGAATCTATCCACCATGTATGTCTGAGTACCGAAGTTAGATTAATCTCGGAACAAATCAAATGAAGAATAATACATTTCTTTACACGCCATACGTGGTAATAGGTGCAATTCTTCTTCTTATGAGCAGCAGCTCCACAGAAGAAACAACCACCTTCAGTTGGTTCCTTATGTTGTTTATTTTGCGATGTTGTACCCACAGCTTCCTTATTAATATTCACTTTCTTGTTCCTTTTGTCCTTAGAGGTGGTGGCTAAATGAGCACTTTCTGTCTTCTCATACTTCAATCTTTCCTTTTCCTAGATACAGTGTGAGATGAACTCATTAAGGGACCATGAGTCATTTTGTCAGTTGTAGCTCACCTTGAATTGACTGAAATGTGCTGGAAGGGATATCAAAACCAAGCGCACTAACAATTCTTCAGATAAATCCAACTTGAGTGCCTTTAGTTTTGAAGCAATGTAAGACATTTTCATAATGTACTCTCGAATGTTTCCTTTTCCTTTATACCTCATTGAGACAAGGTTCGTCAAAACTGTACTTGTTTCAGCCTTTTCATTCTTGACAAACCTTTTCTCAAGATCCTCAAGGAAACCCTTAGCAGTAGTCATCTTATCGGACATAGTGCCCCGAAATGCTTTTGGAATAGCACGCTTCATGACCATTAAACTTATGAGGTTTGATCGTTCCCATTTTTTCATCTGCCTCTTGTCATCAGAGATACTCTTATCAATAAGTGCAGCAGGTTGATCGACCCGTAAAGCAAGGTCTAGGTCCACGACTCCGAGAACAATCATCACATTCTCTTACCATGCCCTAAAATTTGTGCTATTAAGTATTGAAATTGAATTAATGCCAGCAGAGATATTAGTAGCTGAACTTGAAACTGAATTAGAGAATGATTATTACGAATAGCTCACATGAATATCTTTGATATGCAAATAATAATAATCTCAAATAGTGGTAGGGCCCATCACAAGATACCTAGCACAATATCAGTATTTAGTTTTTGAACAGAAATATTGACTTGTAAGCGGTACTCTTAGCGTAGTGATCAGACATTGACAATAAAAAAACGTGTCAATCAATAAACTTTTTTTTGGACCGATTTATTGATCACACATTAAACTAAATAATCGACACATATTTATCACCACAGGTGGATGTGTATTTGGCTAAATATTGACCTTTCTTTGGACCGACCAATATTCACATGAATAACACATGCACAAACACATTTTAATATTCTAAGTTAGTCAATTTTCATAAGAGATGTTGCTTTGACAACATGTTGCTTCAATTAACTAACTTTCGAACATTATATCTCTTAAAAGAGTACTTAGTATCAACATTTGAGAAAGAGAATCAACAATTTTGCATATTTGACTTAGTTTTAAACTTTAGGGGCCTTAGGATTAATAATTCAAATTCCAAACTTTAGGGGTTGAAATTAATAAAGTTGTAACTTTACTGACCATAATTAATTAATTCAAAACTTTAGAGAATCAATTAGAACAAATTCAAAACTTTAGGGGGCCAAAATTGAAAATTTGAAACTTTGGGGGTCAATTTGAATTAATTATAAACTTTGATGGCTTTAATTATAAAATTTAGAACTTTATTAGCTCGAATTAATTGATTTTTTAACTTTAGGGACTGAATTATTAAGTTCAAAACTTAAAGGCCCAAATTGGATGTACTTTAAAATGTTAGGGACTTGATTCATAAAACTAAAACCTAACTCTGATGGCAAGGAAGGGGCTTCAATTTACCTAATTTACATATCAAGCCCCTGTCCCTAAATCTAAAAAAAAAAAACTAAAAACCCTAAAAAAAAAAAATTCTCTTTTCTTTTCCATTGGCGGCTCATGCCGGCGTCGCCTCTAACAGATCAGGAGCGCCGGCCAACATTGACATCCCTTTCCTTTTACAGCAGCCCCGGCACTGCTGCCGAAATTTATTATTTTTTTAATCCATAAAACCTGTAATTAATAAACCAAAAAAAAAAAAAAAAAGGCAATTCCTCACAAAAATAATCTTAAAATCCTTCAACCTTTTAATTCGAATAGTGAAAGATAATAACGAAAAATATACCGCAAAAGTTTTCAAATTCAAGAAAATAAAGATATAAATAAAGATATAAAATTGTTAAATCTAAAAACTTCAAAAAAATATTGTAAGAACCAAATTTTAAAGCTTTGATTATCAATGATTCAATATGAAAAGACTCTGATACCACTTGTAGGATAATTTATTATCTTAAACTGCCGGATCTTTCATGTTAAATTATCAAGAAAAATATAAATTATAGCATAAGCATACTTGAATCAAATATGGTTATTTGCAATAATTGAATCCTGCGGTATAATCTTCCAAATCTACACGTAACTCGTAATTCTCTTTGGTGATGGGAGACAGAATAGAATAAGCAAAAGATACATGTATTTATATAATGATACCCTTTGACCTAATTCGGCCCATCATATAATTAGAGACTTGGGCCCGGTCTCTACACATTTATAAACTCATACTTTAATTGGATGCATAACGATCCAAAATCGAAGTCTTATTAGATCACTTTAAATTGGGCTTAATCGAATTTGATATGCTTTAATTTAACACACAATTATTCACACATATAACTGTATTTATATAGTGATACCCTTTGACCTAATTCGGTCCATCATATAATTAGGGACTTGGGCCCGATCTCTACACGTTTATAAACTCATACTTTAATTGGATGCATAACGGCCCAAAATCGAAGTCTTATTAGATCACTTTAAATTGGGCTTAATCGAATTTGATATGCTTTAATTTAAACACACAATTATTCACACATATAAACTCATCTATTGATTAAGAAAAGAGAAAATTTCATAAGTAAGAAATTAAGTATAAGTTATTTTAAAATTAAGAAAACAAGTTTCAAATTTCAAAAATCAAAATTTTTTATTTTTTTACGATTTAATTAATTAATTAATTAAATATATTTAAATCACATATCTATATAATTTGGTCACAAATTAACAATTTAATTAGTCATTTATTATTTTTTGATCACAAATCAAAAATTTTATGTTACAAATTATTTTACGATCATAATTCAAAACTTTGTAGGTCACAATTTGTTCATCGTCACAAATGAAAATTAATTAGTCACAACTTATTTTTCAATCATAAATCAAAAATTTTATAGGTCACATATCATTTTTCGATCACAAATAAAAAAATTTATAGGTCACAGATCACTAATATTATAGGTCACAACTTATTCTACAGTCACAAATTATTAATTTTTTAGGTCACATATTATTTTTTGTCACAATTTATTTTTTTCATTGGTCACATATTATTTATTGATCACAGATTAACCAATTCACTGGTCACAATCAATCAAATAATCTATGATCATATTATTTAGGTCACGTATTAATAATTGGTCACAAACCACTGTACCAACCACAATCACCCGCACCACCGACGACCATACCAATGCTGTCGCTACCATGGTCGCAACCGTCACCACCATATCTCATCATAACGATCGTCGTCGCCCCACCACTATCAATTGTACAAACCATTTCCTCTATATCCATCTCCACCACCACACCACCACCATCTCCCTCCAAACCTTCACAAATCCACCACAACCACAAATCCACCAAGTCTACCACACCACAACCACAAATTCACCATGCCATCACACCAACACAAATCCATCACACCATAACCACATGGTGGTGCAGCGATGAAGCAAACACAAAAAAATCTCTAAAAACAAACTATGCCCTTTGTGAAAATGACTCCAACAAGAAGAAGTAGAGGGACGAGCAGCAAAAGCATCCTGTGATGACGAATCAGTGTCGTCACAGGGTGGTCTTGCCGTTGAAGAAAGATGGAGAAGGGGATGAGAGGGACTGAACGGGGGAGTAATTCTATGTGTGTGTGTGTGTGTGTGTGTGAGAGAGAGAGAGAGAGAGAGTTTTAGGGCTTTTGGGGGTGGGTTTTGATTTTTTTAAAATTTTTTTTATAACTTTATTATTAATATTTAAAAAATGTATTATTATTTGATTTTTGAATTATAAAACTTGAAATCTTAACTTTGAATTAGGGATTTGAAAATTAGGGATAACTGTAATTTCCACTTAAGAAAATCCTTACACAAACTACCAAGACTCGGCTAGATCCATATATCTTCCTGTGATGAGCCAATCCTATTGACCTTTTAGATTTTAGATTTTTAGATAGAAAATTTAAACGAAAATAGAAAAAAGTTATATTCAGAATGAAATACAAGAAACTTTTACATAATTACCAATAAGAAAATGAAGAAAATATGGCCAGCTTGTAAGGTCAATGGGATTTACTTGATGAGCTCGACGCAGCCCAGCCCATGAACGTGGTGGATTGAGCTGTCCACTGTCAATCTGAGGCCATCAGAGATATCAAATCAAATAACTAGTAAATATGGAAGGATCACAAAAATCAAAAAGTATTTCTTGGGCTTCCAATGTTAATCTTTGTCAGGTAAATCTTGTAAAAATTCTTAATTCTTGGTCTTCAATGGTTTCTGTTGACCTCATGAATTGGACCTCCTACGTGGCCAACCGATAGCTACTCTATGTGATCTCTCCTGCGCACAATCAATACACAGTCAGACGCACACGATCAAAATTAGTATCCGATGATCGGAACAGTGCTCGGGTTGTGCAAGAGAGTGGGGAGGAGATTATATATCTTTTCTTGTTATGGAGAGCTAAGTTGCAAGAGTTTCATTACCTTTTCCTTTTGTCAAACCTTGGGCATTTATAGGTGAGGAGAACCGTTGGATGTGGGACACGTGTATGCATCTGACGGTGTGAAGCGTCTGCTCGTAGGCGTCAATAAGCCGCATCTATAGAGTGGGCGGGTAATAATTTCTCTTGAATTGAGTAGATATAAAGTTGATACGTCACATCAACTAGACCCTTGGAGACGTGATTACGCCCAAAGTATAACGCGGTGATTGTAGTAGAGTTTTGGGGTGTCGTATCCACACGGAGATGGAAAATTGTTTAAAGGATCAAACGAACCGGGGTTTTCGTGATTCTGTGAAGTGAGTTTTCAATTTGAAGTGGGATTTAAATATCAATATTCAAAATAGTGAAGCACCGAAATTCACTTTCTCGGATTGGATCAATCAACATTAATCGTTCATACATTTTACTCTAAAATCAAAGTTCCTATAATATATTCCTACTTTAGTCTATTGAAATCAGATTAAGAAGCGTCTGTATACATCAAGCATACGGAAGTAAATAATCCATCAACGACATACATGAAATTGAAACTCAATAAATATTTCGATCAAATGATAGAAAGAGCGTGACTAATTCTATGAAAAATCTAATAAAAATTGAACCAATTTCCATTACCAATTCAAAAGGGAAAACCTATATTTATTTAATTTCACTTGCAATCCTGGAATTTAGAATTTCTAACAACATATTCCGCATTTATTTATTGAAACAAGATTCAAGAAGTGACAATATACCTTAAGCATAGAGCAGTAATCAAATCACGTCAATAATTCAATTGAAATTGAAATTCAACCAATATTTTAGTCATTCAATTGAAAAAAATAATTGAATCCATGAATAAATTAATAAAAGTGAAACAAATATCAAAAGTATAAAAATAAAGAAGAAATATGAATCCCAGAGTTATTCGACAATAAAAATCACATTATATGAAAGAAAAGATATTGAAATCACCAAATTTGATCGAGATCGTTCTTGGTTTCACTAAAGATTTTAGTTATTCATGGAGTTTCTTGTGCCAAGGATGAGAGAAAAGTGATCCAGAATGAATAGAGGCGCTCTGGGACGTTTTTGGGGTTAAAACTGTGTGCAAAACACGTTTCCACAAGAGGTTGAACCGAATAAGGAAAGTAAATTTTTGGCTAGAATTTTCTGTGCGACTACTTTCAATATTTGGTCATAACTTCCTCTCTCGACATTCGATTGAGGTGATTCAAGTTTCATTGGAGAGCTAACTCAAAGTACTACAATCTTGATAGAAATAACTCTTTCCAAATTCGGACGTTTGCTAGGTCAAACATTGATCTCAATCTTTGGTTTAAAATCTGAAAATCCTTATATCTGGTTGGAATCTGATTTGTGAAAATATTATAGGCATATTTAACTTCTTTTGACTTCTAATTGCACCAATGGACTCCTAAATTTCTCAAATCATGATTCCATCACCCGTCTCATCTATGAATTATTTGCAACTTGGTCCTTGAACTTTCACTTCTTCTCGCTTTGGTCCCTTTTCATTTGTTTCTTCCAAATTTCACCGTTTTCACCAAAATGCAACCTAAACCAAAACATAAGAGTAATAAGTGCATTTTGGCATAATATAATTACAAGAATGCAATATTTAAGAGGGAAAAATATGGTATTTTATACTCTTATCAAGACATCAAATCAATTAAGCCTTGGGGGCAGAGAGGATCTTGACACAAATCTCTTTCTGAAAGTGACGGCGGAAGGAGAACCTCGGAGTGCATTTCGCTTCGGCATCAATGACAGTTAGGTCAGTTCGGTAGAATTGTTTTGTGCCTCGCAGCGCGCAGACGTATGTTGCAGTGGTAAACTTTATGAAGTGGTTCAGATAGGAGCGTAACAGTGGTCCCCCCAAGTTCAGGCATGAATATTTATATTATGGGTGGGCTTGTTTTTTCGATCGAGTATGCCTACCTTGGTTTGTGTTAGAGAACTAGTGTAGAAGGGTGAAGTGTGTAGACGGCCTGAAAGCTTGTTGATCGGTTTTTGTGTTCATCGAAGAGATGGCATTGGGAAAAGGCCAAAGCCTTGTGCAACTTAGGATCAGGATACATATTTGACCGAGGCGCTAACCTACAGAGACGACGTGTGGGAAATGCTGAAGCTTATGAAGTTGAAGATCGGGACACGTCGTCGGCTGAGGTGCTGAAGCTTCGTTACTGCCTAAGGAAGGAGCTCATCCTCCATCGATGCGCTGACTCACAGGACGACGCTTTGGGAGACAGCTAAAGCTTTGTAAGCTTAGGAGGGAAAGCAGCTACCGAGGCGATGACCCACAGAGGTCTCCACGTCAGGTGTATCTAAGCTTTGTGAGCTGAGTGGGGAGCTTATCTACCACCGGTATGCTGACCCACAGGGGACGACGCATTGGGGGATGGCTAAATCTTTGTAAAGCTTAGGAGGGACGCAGCTATTGAGGTGATGACCTACAAGGGACTCTGCGTCAGGTGCGTTTAAGCTTTGTAAGCTGAGTGGAGAGCTCATCTGCCACCGGTGCGCTGACCCACACGATACGACGCGTTGAGAGATGGCTAAATCTTTGTAAAGCTTAGGAGGAATGCTGCTACCGAGGCGATGACCCGCAAAGGACTCCGCATCAAATGCGTCTAAGCTTTGTAAAGCTGACAATTTCGATCTGAGGTGAACATTTATGACGTCAAATAATTTGACAGCTGTCGCGTATTTTCAAGGCGATAGTTGGGTACGATGCCCGTTCCCAGAAAAGGTTGTTGTGGCTACTTGTTGTAGACAACTGATGGTGATCGAGACGACGCATTTTATGTAAGCGTGAGGGTCACAGCTTGATCTTTGGTGTAGATCAAATCTGGCGTTTCGTATCAATGACTCAGATTTATGATGCGATGGACGGTCTAGATTGATTGTATTTGAATTCAATGGTGGAGATTAGCTGGAATGCTCTATAAAAGGCAAACTTGAGCATTTTGGGAGTTTTTCACTTTTGCGAAATCAGAAAATCAATTTCTTTTCAAGATTCTTGCATTTTTCGACGTTGTGCAATCGTTCTCCGGCCACATTTCTAGTTTCTGGCTATGTCACGTTGGGTGTTGATTTTTTCGACCGTAGGTCGCTCAGTTTCTTGAGTTTCAGTAAGTATTTTCCCCAGTTTTTTCTCATTTTTCTATTTTATAATGGCTTCGGATGGTAGTGGGGCTTCGGGAAGGGATTTAGAGGTGGTGAGGGTGGATGAGCCTATTTTGGCGACGCCCCAGCGAGGTTGTCGAGGCGATATTGAGGGAAAAATATTTGGAGAAGGCCTGACAGCCCGATAGATACATCAGAACACTGGGAGGTTTCAGATTACCCGTCGAGGGTAGACTTAGGGCTGAATATTAGATACCTGATAGTGTAGAACTGATATTACTGGAGCTTGATGAGAGAGCATGCTATCCTAGGCCGGGGTGTGCGACCGTGAGTGAGGCACTTTTTAGGGCTGGACTTAGGCTCCCCCTCCGTCCTTTCTTTAGGCTAGTGCGAGGTTGTACGGGTTAGCACCAACCCAGCTGAACCCGAACTCCTGGAGCCAAATGGTGGGGTCCTGGTTGTTATGGAAGGAGGCATCGCTCGGGATGGAGATGCCCTTCTCGATTTTTCAGACCCTATGCATCCCTAAGGTAGCAGTTGGGAGGGACAAGACTAGAGGTGGCATTCTCTGACCTCATGGGGTTCCCATACTCTATTCGTGATCAATTTGTCGAGCTCCATTAAAAAATGGAAGAGCTTGTGGTGCTGGGCTGCTAGGAGATGGGACACAATGGAGGGGGACCCCCTGGCGCCTTTTACGGTCCCCACGAAGTATTCCACACTTAGTGAGTACTGTTGCCTTGCACTTTTGTTTACTCTTCTTTGGTTCGGATCCTAAATGCTCTTTATTTTTTTGAAGGTACTCTTCCTCGGTGTGAGATATCCACAGACGACTTCGACATAATTTGCATCATCTACCAGCTGCCTTGGAAGAAGAGGTCATATTATGAGCTGATCAGGAAGAACATTCGTTTCGAAACAGACCTGATGGCTTTCCAAGGTAGTTTTACGAAGTGGCTATGTCGTGTGGGTTTTCCGACCTCTTCATGCTTGTAATAATTTGTTTGTTCCCTTGTAGATAACTTTAACAAGAAGAGGCCTCTGAGGCCCGACTTCAAGACAATGCAGAAGATGGTAGCCGAGGCGAAGGCCTTAAAAACCTCCTCATCTGCCTACAAGAAGCAGATGAAGGATCTGTTGATGCCAATAAGAGGCTTCAGCCTCCGACGAATGAGGAGGTCGAAGAAGACCCTAAGGCGAATCTGCTGAGGAAGGGCAAGAAGGCTGAGGGCCAATGCTGGTGTTGAGAGGCTGAAGAAGGAGCTGCACGAAACTGAGTGCCAGGTGGCTGCTCTGACGAGGTGAATTGATCACGCCAACGAGCACCACCGCCTAACTACTTCAGCTTTGGAGGCCTCCAACAAGGAAAAGGCTGAGCTGAAGCAGCGGGCAGAGGCCTAGGCTGAAGAAATTGCCTCACTGAAGGAGGAGCTGAAGTCGGCATGGGAGGTGGCTGTGTAGAACTTCATTGACCATTTCGAGGAGCACCCCCTGTACGATGACTTCGCCAACTATTGGGCCTCTTAGAGTGCCCAATGACTGTTGGGTCGGCTAAAGGAGGTCCACCCAACTTTGGATATATCCTCCTTGGAGGCAGAGTTCGATGGGCCTACTGGAGGCCGACCTAATAGGGTTTCCGAAGAAGCTCTAGAGGCCCCAGAGAATGAACCAACGGCTGGGACGAAAAACGTCACCCCAGTAGAGTATGGCTATTTTTGTAATGGCTTCGGCCTCCCTTTTATAACTTGGTTTGAATGAATAGAATGAAAATTTTTCTTTCAACTATTTGTGTTTCTTCTTTTTTCTTGTGTTGAACTGTCTATAGTTGAGTAATGAATGATAGGCACTTAAAGTAAATATTAAGAATCACTAACCAATAACCAGTGGATAAAGGAAGATCAGATTAATAACATATTGAAGAACACAACTCATTAACAGATGTGACAAAAAGAACTGAAGTATCATTACTTAGAACTTACATCATCCTTCATTAAGGCAATTTCAGTACTTAGTAAGATAGGGAAATTACAAATGAGATCGGATCATCACAAACACTTATTAGACAACATGGAGATCGGATCGGAACATACGTTCATCATTGATAGTTCTTCCTCAAGTGTTCGATGTTCCATTGGTACTCAACCCTGTCATGTCTTCAATTTCAAAAGTACTAGGTCGGGACTCCTTGCGGATGCGATAAGGATATTCCCAGTTCGGTCCAAACATTCCGGACCCAGTTGTCTTTGATGATTGGAAGACCCTTCTAAGGACGAGGTCCCCCAACCGAAGAGTTCAATTTCTTACCTTGGAGTTGTAATAGCGGGTCATCTTTCTTTGATACTTAGCCAGTTTCACTTGGGAGGTATCCCTCATTTCTTCAAGGAGGTGGAGTTCGCACAATCAAGTTTCGTCGTTTCTGATCTCATTGAAGCATATCCAACGATGCGATGGGACTTCTACCTCGACCGGGCTCATGACTTTGGCTCCGTAGGTCATTGAGAAGGGCGTCTCCCCTACCGTGGTTTGGCTAGTTGTGCGGATGGCCCAGAGGACGTTGGGAAGCTCATCAACCCACGCCCCGCTTGAGGTGTCAAGCTTCATTTTCAGGGTATGCTTGATGTTTTTTTATTGCCTCAACTTGCCCATTTGCTTGGGGGTGATGAGGCGTTGAGAAATCATTCTTTATCCCCAGTTCGTCACATAAGTCTCGCATCTTCTTGTTGTCGAAATGTCTCCCGTTGTCAAACACTAAGGAATGGGATATGCCGAACCTATAAATGATGTTTTTCCAAATGAATTTTGTAGTGTTCGCCTTGGTGATCTTGGCAAGAGGTTCAACCTCAACCCACTTTGTGAAGTAGTCAATGGCGACAATAGCAAAAGTCGCGTTTCCTCTTCCTTTTGGGAATGGACTAATGAAGTCAATGCCCCACTTGGTGAATGGCCACGGACTGGTGACTACAGAGAGGTTCTGAGAAGACTGTCTTTGAATATTTGAGAAACGCTAACACTTATCACATTTCTGAACGAACTGGCAAGCATCCCTTTTTCAGGGTTGGCCAGAAGTTGCCTTGTCAGTACTTTGTGTGCCAGAGCCATTTCCGCATATTCCCTCATGGATCTCCCTGAGTATATACGTGGTTTCTTCCCCTCCAACACATCGGAGAAGTGGCGAGGCAAAGCCTCTTTTGTAGAGGACATCCTCTTGTAGGACGAAGTGTGAAGCCCTTCTTCTTAACTTCCTTACCTCGTTTCTCGAAGTTGGTAGTGATTGATCCTTAAGATAGGCCATGATGGGTTGCATCCATAATAGGGTACTTTCTATCCATAACAACTTTTCACCTCCAAAGATGGAGGGCTTCTACAAGTGTTCAATGGGGACAATCTTTAGTAGCTCTGAATCTTTGCTGCTGACCAACTCTGACAGGGTGTCTGCATGAGTATTCTCGAGGCGTGGGACTTGGATCAGTTTGAACCTTTCGAAATGAGGAACTAGGTCCAGCACTAATTTTAAATATGCAGCCATGCTACTGTCTTTGGTCGCAAAGTTCCCGTTGACCTGACTCACCACAAGTTGAGAGTTGCTGCTTGCCAGGAGTCCTCTGACCTGTATTTCTTTCGTAAGTCTAAGGCCTGCTAGAAGGGCCTCATATTCTGCAGCATTGTTCGAGGCATCGAAGCCAAACCTTACCATGCAATTTAGCTTGTGGCCCTCTAGGCTTTCCAAGACGATCCTTACTCCGGAGCCAATTTCTCCCGAGGATCCATCCACGAACAGGTTCCATGTTGGGGGCTCGGCTGGTTCCATTGCCGCCTCCATTTCTGGGGCTTTGGCAAATTCAGCCACAAAATCTGCAAGGGCTTGGCACTTGATGACATGTTTGGGTCGGAAAAGTAGGTCGAGCTCACTGAGCTCGATTGTCCATTTTAGCAAGTGGCCCGAAGCATACGTTCTTTGTAGCACCTACTTTAATGGAAAGTTGGTGAAAAGTTCAATTGAATGGGCCTAAAAGTATAGCCTCAGTTTCCTTGATGTCGTGATAAGGGCGAGTGCCAGTTTTTCCATGTCCGGGTAGCGTGTTTCTGCTAGGAATAGTGCTTTGTTGACGTAGTATACCGGCAATTGGTGCTCATTTTCTTCTCTGACTAAGACTGCACTGACCGTCTCATCCAAGACGCCAAGTACAGCAGTAGTGATTCTCGTGGTTCAGGTTTGGATAATAGAGACACCTTTCCTAAGTGCTTCCTCACATTCACCGGTCCATTGGAACTTCTTTCCTTGCTTCAACACTTTGACGAAGGGTAGGCTCTTATCAGTGGCCCTAGAGATGAAGTGACTGAGCGCGGCTATTCGATCATTGAGGCTCTGTACCTTCTTCGACTTCTAAGGTGACCTCATTTCCAGTAAGACCCTAATCTTTATCGAATTTGCTTCGATTCTGACCCGAATCCACCCCGAAAGTGCATTTGAGGGGGTTCAACTTCATTTTATACTTTCTAAGAGCTTGAAAGGTCTAGTCGAGGTGACTTACGTGTTCGTTCGCCCGGAGGCTTTTAACTAGCATATCGTCCACGTAGACTTCCATGGTTTGGCCAATGAGTTTGGCAAACATTATGTTGACTAGCCTCTGATACGTAGCACCAATATTTTTCAATTTGAAGGGCATGACTTTATAGCAGTACAGTCCTCTGTCTGTGATGAACGATGTGACCTTCTCATCAGATCGGAACATGGGTATCTGGTTGTACCCTAAGTACGCATCCATGAAACTCAACAGTTCATGTCCAGCAGTAGAATCCACAAGTTGGTCTATCCTCAGCAGTGGGAAGCTATCTTTAAGGCATGCTTTGTTTAAGTGTGTGAAATCTACGCACACCCTTCATTTTTCGTTAGGCTTCTTCACAAGGTCCGAGTTGGATATCCACTTCGGATATATGGTTTCTCTGATGAAGTCGCTGTGGCTAAGCTTATTGACTTCATCTTTGAGTGCCTCGTACCTTTCCGGGTTGAGGGCTCGTCTTTTCTGTCGATATGGGGCACATAAGGGGTTGAAGTTAAGGTGATGGCAAGTGATCTTTGGGTCTATTCTTACCATGTCTTTGTGCTTCCAAGTGAAGACATCCAAGTTTCTTTTCAGGAAGCCTATCATTTTTTCTTTCGCTTAGGGGGACAGTGTCTTTCCAATTCGCAAGACCTAACTGGGGTCCTCTGGGTTGACGGAGAGAGTTTCAAGTTCTTCCATTGGGTCGCATTTGGTTCTAAGTCAGTTATTCGGGGGTCTAACTCATCAAGAGGGTGCCCATCATCAAGGGCCTCTTCCATGTTGACGTCTTCCTCCTGTTCGGAGGTATGCCTTTGTTCAGGGGCGTCGAGCATTTCCACGTCCAATTCGGCTTCGTTCGCAACCTCTGTTATGATCGGGGCTCTGATTTCTACAGAGAGTTTAGGTAACATGCTCTGGAGCCCATCTGGTCACCTCGGACAGTGGCAATTCCATGTTCAGTCGGGAACTTCATACACAAGTAATGGATGGAGGTGATAGCCCAAAGATCTTTCAACGCGGATCTGCCCAATACTCAGTGGTAAGCTGATCTGTGGTCTACTATCAAGAATTTCATGAAATGTTAGGCTACCAGGGGAGTTGAACCCATCTCGACGGGCAGAGTAATTCATCCTCACGGGACGATGCTGTCTCCAGCAAATCTAAATAGTGGGTCGATCATGGAGATTAACCCATGTTCAATTTGCATTTTGTCGAAGGTAGAGCCGAACAGTATATTCATCGAGCTGCCATTATCGACGAGCATGTGCTTGAGTCCGTTTCTTACCACTACGGCTCTTACTACCAACGCCTCACAATGCGGGTGGTAAACTCTTTGTGCATCTTCTTGGGAGAAGGTAATCAGGGCCATCATGTTTGGCTTTTAGGACTGGTTGACGATGTACGTGAGCATTGGTGCATCCTTTGCTTTTCTTTTGTAGTTTCTTTGGGCATTTCTAGTGTTTCCACCGATATGAGGTCCCCCAATGATCGTGTCAATTTCCCTGATGATTTGGCCTCCAGAAATGGGGCCTGATCTCTTTGTCTGGATTCTTCCCTGTCCCTCGATTCTCTTCTCCAGTGTGACTGATTTCTATGTCTCCTCTCTCCTCTGTTCGAGGAGGCAAATTTGTGAGGATGTTTGTCCCTCCTAGAGGGATGTTAATTATTCCGATCTGAACGTTGAGGAGCGTCTCTGCATTCGCTGGTGTCATGTCCATAGAGTTGATGGAAGGTGCAGAACCTTACCCTTCTAAAGGTCTGTTTGACCGCTTCTTCTTCTTCTTCTTTTTCTTTCGATTACTGTCAGTATCCCCAAATGGTCCCACCTCGATATGGGCATTCTCATATGCTAATACTGGCACTACATTTAGCGTGGCAGAAGCTAGTGCCTATCTGGACATGGGAGCTATTGTATGTTCTGCTTGGGTCCATTGCTGGGTGACAAGGTACGCTGCGGGTCCTCGACTAACCTGCCTCTGAGGCGAAGGGAGTCCCCGCGAGGCACGATTTCAGTGATCAATCATCTCTTCACCGACAATTTCAACTCTCATCATTTCTACTAGTTCGTCATAAGTGGTAGGATTCTTGCTGCATATATCCCTCTAGAACACAGTGTTCATGCTAAGGCCGCCTTTCAAGGCTGAAAGGGTTTCTCTGTCAGTGACTTGTTCGTGGTATGTGATTTCCTCCGTAAACTTGGCAAGGTAGCTTTTCAGCGTTTCTCCAGGGGCTTGTCTTATATCTTACAGGCGTTGCACTGGGACCTCTCCTTCTGTATATGAGAGGTACTGGTTCAAGAAGGCCTTTTTCAGCTCTGGCCAACTCCTAATGCTCAGGGAAGGTAGCCTGTTGTACCATACTTTTGCAGCTCCGGCCAGGGTTAGGTGGAAGGCTCTGCATTTCAAAGCAAGCGAGGCTTCCCTGAGGCTCATCCGTGTCATCTACTTCGTGAGATGCTTCTCCGGGTCCTCTTTTCCTTCATACTTGGGAATTTTAGGGGGTACGAAATTCGTAGGCACCGAGGAGCTTCGGATCTCCCTTGAGAAAGGGAGGTTATAATCATCATCATCAATCTCGTAAGATCGACACGACCCTTCGGAGTCCCCATCATCTTGTATGTTCTGGGGAGGTAGAGGTGCTCCTCCTCGACTACCCCAATCAACTAAGTCCATTCTCTCCCTCCTATTTCTAAGTGGGAGGGGTGCCTGTTCCTGCACCTGTTCTTGTCAAACTGATTTTTGCACTGAGCGAACCCTATTACTAAGGTCCTGCCCTATTCGATCAAATACACTGACTGACCTTTGTGTTTCATATTCTAGTGGGAAGTTGTCCCCTAATTGCGGTTCTACTGAATGGCTCCCTTACACATAGGATGTGACTTCTGTACTCGCTTCTCTTTCGAGGGGGCGTTCTCTGTGCTGGCTCATATGGCCTAGGGAATGAGACGCAGGGACTTCATGAGTTGGGTAAGATCCTTGGGGCATTTGGGAGCCCTGATGACCTCGGGCTCGCATGAAGAATTCATGCATCGCAATATTCTGAGCTGCGATATCTTTCATGCCCGCAGCTATTTGAGTCATTCCTTCAGTGAGCATGGCCGTTCTTTCACCTCAACGACGTCGGTGATGGGGTCTTTGGTGAGTGACATTGTTTTGGAGCACCTCTTCTTCATAGGCGTCCATTATGGGGTTTGCGTCCTCATTACTGGAACTTATCTTATCTACTCCTTTTTCAAGGGTGATAAGATTTTGGATTGTAATTTGACTTCGTTCTTGAAGAACGTGCCCTTTTCAAGGTAAGTCAATGTCTTTCTGGTGGTTTTTCGGTGGAGAATGTAGAGCTTTGGACGGGAAGTTTCCCACAGACGGCGCCAATCTGTTGACCTCGCGAATTGGACCTCCTACGTGGCCAATCGATAGCTACTCCACGTGATCCTCCCTACGCACAATCAACACACGATCAGACACACACGATCGAAACTAGCTGGGGTGGTGGTGACGTATACACTCCGACAGTCAAATTAGTATACGATGATCGGAACAGTGCCCGGGTTGTGCAAGAGAGTGGGGAGGAGTTTATATATCTTTTCTTGTTATGGAGAGCCAAGTTGCAAGAGTTTCATTATATTTTCCTTTTGTCAAACATTGGGCATTTATAGGTGAGGAGAATCGTTGGATGTGGGACACGTGTATACATCTGACGATGTGAAACGTCTGCTCATAGGCGTCAATCAGCCGCGTCTATAGAGCGGGCGGGTAATAACTTCTCCTGAGTTGAGTTGATATAAAGTTGATACGTCACATCAACTAGACCCTTTGAGATGTCAAATCAATTAAGCATTGGGGGAGAGAGGATCTTAACATAGATCTCTTTCTGAAAGTGGCGGCGGAAAGAGAACCTCGGAGTGCATTGCGCTTCGGCGTCAAGGACACTTAGGTCGGTTCGGTAGAATTGTTTTTTGCTTTGCAGCGCGAGGACATTGGTGGTGGAGTCACTTCGAAACCACTTCGGGTTGGTGATGGACACCTCGTATGGTGTAGTGGTAAACTTTTCGAAGTGGTTCAGATAGGGACGTAAAAGTTTCCGTTGATATTCAGTATTAATTTTCTAAAATATGAAAGGTATTAAATTTTTTTATAAAACTTTTTTTTCTGAAACTTTAATTGGAAGATAAAATTAATATGGTATTTTTATGTTTTCGTTATGAAATCAAAGTTGGAAATTGTTTATTTTTAATCGAATGAAATTGAAAGTGTTGACTCATTGGTAAGACTGACTCGAAATTGATCGATCATCATTTACATGTAAGTTTCCTTAGCCGGAAGAAATCAGAAATATTAATGAATAATGATTGTACTATATCTCTTGGAAGTTAGAGGGGTTCATTTATTTGTTAACTAAAATCTTAATGAATGAAAATTTGAATAATAATGAATAATGCTATTTGAAGTCATTCTACCTAGTATACATGCCGCCTGTTAGTGATTTGATGCGCTAATGTAGTATTATCTTATGCTTCAAATCACTAACCACCATATGTATGCCACATACGACGATTGCGATAGTGAGCGAGTGCAAATAATACTATTCAATAATAATTGCATGAGTAAATCAAATTCGAATTAGAATAACGAGCAGCATAAAAATAATATCCACATAGTTTGGGTGGGTACTTTGGAAGTTTGAAATACAAACAAATGAATGTTTTTAAGTACCAAGAAACGTTTTTCTTCTTTTCTCATACTTCTATTGCATCTCTAATCTGTAGAACTTTATGCAGATTTTCATATGGCAATCATTCCCTTCATAGGGTATGTGGTAGTACTAGTAGGGAACTTCCTATAGTGGTTTCCAGTAGATGCAGTCATGGACCAAACCAAGTGGGGAAAAGGTTTTAAGTAGCCTATTCCAATTCTATAGGAATTAGGCTTTTTTTATTTTTTAAGATTGAGATGAATGATATGTGTTGACCTCGCGAATTGGACCCTCGACGTGGCTAACCGATAGTTGCTCCATGAAATCCTCCATGCGTACAGTCAACGCACAGTCAGAGGCACACGGTCGGAACCAACGAGGGTGGCGACGATCGCATACACTCCGACGGTCAAGTTAGCTTCTGGTGATCGGAATAGTGCCAAGGTTGTGCAAAAAGGGTGGGGAGGAGAATATATATTTACTTGTTATGAAGAGCTAAGTTGTAAGAGTTTCATTACCTTTGCCTCTTATCAAACCTTGGGTATTTATAGTTGAGGAGAACCGTTAGATGTGGGACATGTGTATGCATCTGACGGTGTGAGGCGTCTACTCATAGGCGTTAATCAGCCGCGTCTATAGAATGGGCGGGAATAACTTCTCCCGAGTTGAATTGATATAAAGTTGATACGTCACATCAATTAGGCCCATGAAGACGTCAAATCAATTAAACCTTGGGGGCAGAAAGGATCTTGACACAGATCTCTTTCTGAAATTGATGGCGGATCCTCTGACAGAGATCCTCGGAGTGCATTGTGCTTCGACATCAGAGGCAAGAACGCTTCGATTGGTTCAGTAGAATTGTTTGTGCCTCGCTGCGCGTTAGCAGCTCGCCAACATTAGTGGTGGAGTCACTTTGAAACCATATCGGATGAGTGTTGGACACCTCGTATGACGTAGTGGCAGACTTTCCGTAGTGGATAAGTTGGAGACCAGTTGGTTACCGATTTCTTCAGTATGTTTTATATGACTAATCATTAATTAGTAAATCTATTGAAGTTCTACAAGGCTATTGATTGCAAAAGATGTTATGAATTACTTTTCGATTATTGGTTTGTTTTAGATATGCTGATAGGTGTAAGGTTCTTTCATTTTATGTTTTTCTCTATGCTACTAACTACTTTACATGCTTAGTGTAAGATTACTATACATATTCACAATCAAGCATTTTATGATTCGTTATTTTTGGAACAGATTGACTATATAATTATATAAAAAGCTTATATAACTACTTAATGGACTAATACATTCCATTTAGTAGGTGAGGTTGTTTTTGTAAGATGAATCTCTTTCACAAGTTGGACTAGAGGGATCTCAAGACCATCTGCAAGCAAAGACATTATGGTCAGTCCACTCGGTACAGTTTCTGATGACAATTTGCCTTCAGGCTATGAAGGAATTCAGACATCAAATCTTTGGAGAAATAAGCTGTCCCAAATACCTCTTATCAAATGGAGATGCCCTCCGAGAGTGAGTTCATTTGTCATTTTTATTAATTTTCTGAAGCCTTAAACTGTTTCATGTTTAAGGTGGGAACTACCACCATGTTTCATTGTAGTTGTTTGAACTATCGCATTATCCTTGGGGAAAGGGGTAGGGGTTGCGGCTGTGAAAACTGAGAATAAGTTAGGTATTCACTTTCAGGATAAGGTGCTCAAATTTGACATTTTTACCAATTTACACCTTTTAATTTCGAACAAATCCTCCATTAATTGGAATTCTATCTTTCCTCTTCGTTTAGAATATTTGTCCTTCTAAACTGAACAGCTCTCTGTAATGCCACATTAATTTTTTTTTTTTTTTTTTGGTTTTAGAAGTGGTTGGATTGGTTACTGCCTGTTTGTCAAAGCTTAAAATTGCTTATCTATGATGGTTAAAAAGTAAGTAAAAGTTGTGGATCCTATGAAATTTGCGGATAAAAGTAGAGTTTTATCGGCTTATAAGCTTTTTTTGGTAAGCATGCACTTAGTTATCTTTGCAGAATACTAGCCCAGAGTATTTGAGTTCAAGCCATGTCTTAAAATGCTTAACTACATTTTCCGCACCATTGTTTTGCAGTTTTTAGTAGATGGTCAATGGTAAGTG
Source organism: Olea europaea var. sylvestris (assembly GCF_002742605.1). NCBI lineage: Eukaryota > Viridiplantae > Streptophyta > Magnoliopsida > Lamiales > Oleaceae > Olea > Olea europaea. The sequence goes on from NW_019230035.1 coordinate 470,135, forward strand.
ATTGCTGGGAAAGAAAGCAAAGAAATGGAATCTCAAAATCAACGGGATATGAGAGTGCACGAAGCTATTTATCCACGTTCTTCTATCCCCCCCCCCCCAAAGTGCAATTCTTGCCTCTATTTTTACAAGTTTCCATTTTGTTTTCCTTTGAATTTAGTGCAATACGTTGAAGCTATTTATCCACGTTCTTCTATTGAAGACAAGGATATAGCACTAGATGTATCATCAGTTGACTCCATGTCTCCAAATCCTGTTCCAATAATCTCACAGCCTCGGCTATTGAACCCAATGCCACTACCAATCTTCATCCCGAATTCTCAGCAACAGTTGTCGAGCTGCCTAGAATGCTTTTATGTCAAGCTGTGATCAGAAGGGTTGATTGTAAAGGGCTACCAGGATCGTGGTAGAAGGAAGGACAGGGGTGTTTTTTTTTTAGGGAACACAAGATCAAAATCTAGAATTCAAAATAAGAAAAACGTGAAGTGCTACAAATGCCATCAGATGGGCCACTTTAAGAGAGACTGTCCGAATAAGAAGTAGAGTGATGAAAGGAAAGGCGATGGGTCCTCAAACTCAGCTAGTGTTGCAGAAGGAGACTCGAATTCTGGAGATGGAGACATGTTATCAGTCTCTGCAGGTAATTCTGTAAAATTAAATGACTGTTGGGTACTTGATTCAGTCTGTTCATATCACATGTGTCCTCACCGGGATTGGTTTCATTCATATCGTTCTGGTAATTTTTGATCTGTTCTGATGGGTAATGATGCATCATGTAAGGTCATTGGAATGGGGTCCATAAAATCTAAAATGTTCGATGGTGTGATAAGGACCTTGGAAAATGTTAGGTATGTACCTGAGTTAAAAAAGAATCTAATTTCTTTAGGCACATTAGACACAAGTGGTTACTCTTATAGGTCAGAGTGTGGGGCTCTAATAGTGAAGAAAGGGGCTATGATTGTGATGAAGGGTCAGAAATTGGTAGGGAATATCTACAAACTACTCGGGGATACAGTTGTAGGTGGAGTTGCTACAGCAAAATCTGAGTCAGATGACACTCTTCTATGGCATATGCGACTGGGGCATATAGGAGAACGTGTCATGGTTGAGTTTCACAAGAGGAATTTGTTGAAGGGGGTAAAATCATGCAAGTTGAATTTCTGCAAGTTCTGTGTACTTGGAAAACAGTCCAGAGTACACTTCAAGATGGGAAAGCACAAGACAGAGGGCATTCTTGATTACGTGCACTCAGATGTTTGGGGACCAGTGAGGGAGTTGTCCAAAGGTGGATCTCAGTATTTTATTACTTTCATTGATGACTTCTCTATAAAAGTTTGGGTATATCTCATGAAACACAAGCTTGAAGCCTTTGCCAAGTTCAAATTATGGAAAGCAGAAGTAGAGAACCAGATGGGCAGAAAAATTAAGTATCTGAGGACAGATAACGGTACAGAGTATACAGATTCACAATTTCTGAGATTTTGTGAGGAGCATGGTATTCAGCGGCACTATACAGTTCGCAAGACACCGCAGCAGAATGGTGTTGCGGAAAGGATGAACAGAACAATTGCAGAACGGGCAAGATGTTTGAGACTGAATGCAGGGCTCTCGAAGAGTTTTTGGGCAGAAGTAGTGAACATGGCATGTTATGTCATAAACAGATCACCATGAGCAGAACTAGATGGGAAAGTTGCAGAGGAAGTTTGGACAGGAAATGAAGTTGATTGTTCTGAATTGAGAGTATTTGGTTGTCCGGCGTATGTGCATGTATCTAGTGATCAGCGATCCAAACTTGATCCGAAATCAAGAAAATGTATTTTTCTAGGCTATGTTAAAGGTGTAAAGGGATACAAGTTTTGGGATCCAGAAGCAAGGAAGATGGTGATAAGTAGGGATGTAGTATTTGATGAAGCATTCATGCTTAAAGCTTCTACAGATAAAGAAAAGCTAAATTTAGATGAGGGCAGAGGTAAGAGCCAAGTGGTGCAAGTAGAGCTAGACAATGTAAATAGAGAAATTAATGCTCAGGGAGCAGATAATTCTGGGTCAGAGGTGGAGCAGTATCATAGTGTTGCCTTAGATAGACCACGTCGCACTACCAAACCACCAGCAAAGTATGGATTTGAGGATTCAGTTTCTTATGCACTCATTACCAGCAATAGCGATCCTATAACTTTTCAGGATGCCTTTGGTAGTCAGGAGAAAGGTAAATGGATAGAGGCTATGACGGAGGAAATTGAGTCACTGCATAAAAATGATACTTGGGATTTGGTAGAGCTTCCAGAGGGGAAGAAACAGATAGGGTGTAAGTGGGTGTATAGAAAAAAAGAAGCAATGTCAGAAAAGGAATGAGAAATATACAAGGCTCAATTAGTAGCAAAGGGATACTCACAGAGGAAAGAAGTAGATTACGATGAAATTTTCTCTCCAGTCATCAGACACACTTCAATTAGGATTGTTTTGGCAATGGAGGCTAATTTTGATTTGGAGTTAGAGCAGCTAGATGTGAAGACTGCTTTCCTTCATGGTGATTTGGAGGAACAGATTTTCATGGAGCAGCCAGAAGGGTTTTTGGTACCAGGAACAGAGAATCTTGTGTGTAAACTGAAGAAGTCTTTATATGGGCTTCAGCAGTCTTCACGGCAATGGTACAAGAAGTTCGACTCTCATATGATTCAGATTGACTACAGTCGCTGTGAGTATGATTGTTGCGTATACTACAGAGTTCTTGAGGATAACTCATATATTTTCTTGATGTTGTATGTGGACGACATGTTAATTGCTGCCAAGAATATGGATGAGGTAGACAAATTGAAATCTTTGTTGAGTAGTAAGTTTGATATGAAAGACTTGGGACCTGTTAAGAAAATTCTTGGCATGGAGATCAATAGAGATAGAAAAGCCAGAAAATTATGGGTGTCTTAGAAAAACTATATGAAGAAAGTGTTAAAGAGGTTTAGCATGTCAGATGCAAAATCAGTTGTCACACCACTTGCAAATCACTTCAGATTGTCTAATAATCAGTGCCCAAAGAGTGAAGAAGATGTTGCAAAGATGTCAAAGGTACCTTATGCCAGCGCAGTTGGATGTTTGATGTATGCAATGGTGTGTACCATACTAGATTTAGCACATGCAGTCAGTGTGGTTAGTAAGTATATGGCTAATCCTGGTAGAGAGCATTGGAGAGCTGTAAAGTGGATTTTCAAATACTTGAAAGGTACAATGGAGTGCGGGATCATGTTTGAGAGACAACATGGTGATATTTCAGTTCAAGAATATGTAGATGCAGATTATGCAGGAGACTTGGATGACAGAAGGTCCCCTACAGGTTATGTTTTCACACTCGCAGGTGGGCCCATATGTTGGAGGTCAATGGTGCAATCACTTGCGGCATTATCTACAACTGAAGCAGAGTACATGGCTGCAACTGAGGCAGCCAAGGAATTATTGTGGTTAAAAGGGCTTGTCAGGGAACTTGGGATCAAGCAAGATGAAATGAAGTTGTACTGTGATAATCAGAGCTCCATCTTCTTAGCTAAGAATCAGATTTATCATGCAAGAACCAAGCACATTGATGTGAGATTTCATAAGATAAGAAAGTTGGTTACTTCAGGAGAGCTATTGTTAGAGAAGGTGCATACCTCAGAGAATGCAGCAGACATGATGACAAAGCCAATCACAATGGATAAGTTCAAGCATTGCCTGAACTTGATTAACATCTCTAGCTGTTAGAGAGGATGTGTCCCAACCCATTGGTCCTAGATGGTGTGGTTTTTTCTAGGTTATGTTTTTTCTCCTAAGGGGTGAATATTCGCCAAGGTGGAGATTGTTGTGCATGTGGCTCATATGGAGTGGAACACAGGCCCTGGATCAAATGGGTCGATGCCAGCGCAGAGCGGAGTGGAGTGAGAGGAGCGGAGCGACGACATTAGCCTTGCGCGGGTTTAATTCATTGTCTGGTTGTTAGGGATGCTTATTGGGTTGGGGGTGCGGGGGCAACGCCCCCGTGGTACGGTACAAGGGTATTTTCTGTACGGACCTTAAAGTCTTATATGGGTCCAGGCTAGGATTAGTATAAATAATATGTTGTAACCCTATTTTTCACAATTGAATAAAGAAATCTCCGCTTCGCTCTCGTGGACGTAGGCACATCACCGAATCACGTAAAAATTCTTGTGTTGATTTCCGTTTTTCATCTCTTTAATATTGCGCATAAAATCCAACAAAGATTCTGAAGCCTTGTGTGTTTTTCAATAGTCCAAGGGGTTGCAGGAATGGAGTAAACTGTACATTTCTGCAGGATACATCATGCCAGCAGAGAGTCACCAATAATCCAGAGATTCAAAGTGCAAAAAGAATGAAAATGGATAGAGAAATTACTGGCACATAATTTGCAATCAGCCTCTGTATATATTTATGGGAGGCGTTGTTTTTGGCTAGCCTTTTCCTTTCATGTTTTTTTCCCTTGAAGAGAATAAATTTATATTTGTTTATTCTAATTCGTGGTGGCATGTTTTATTTTGCTACTAATTTGAAATAGCCAGTGGATTCTTGGATTTTATTTGCGGAAAAATTCATAACACTGGTGTATTATTTACACCAATTAAAAAATCAGGTAAATAGTTTGAAAATTTAAAATTCAAGTATATATTTAATTTATTAAAAATATTTATTAATTAAATATAATAAAGTCACAGTTATAGAATTAATGGTCACAGATACACAATTATCGGTTACATATTATCAAAATAATTAGTCATCGATTATTTTGAGATCACAAAACAAAAATTTTATAGGTCGGTTTATTTCAAGGTCACAAATCAAAAATTTAGAGGTTAAATTATTTCAAAATCAAATTAGTTGGTCACAGATTATCAAAATTTTATGTCACAATTAAATTGTTGGTCATAGATAACTAAATGGTCAGTCACATACCACCATCACCACTGTTATTGTCACCGCCACCACAATAGCACCACCAACAACAACAAATCGCCACCACCAGATCAAATCAAATGCCAACAAAAATAAGAACAACCAAAGCCACCAACAACCACCTTCATCACCAGAATTCACCACGACTACCACCACCAAACACACCAACGATACTCAACTCACAACCTCACCAACACCACCCACATCACCCTTGCCAATACTAACACCTCCACCGCCCCCAGAAACCACGACGATCGCACACCACCAAACACATCAAACATTGCTTAACCTGATCCAAATTAAAGTCGTGTTGCATAGAGCCACCACCACTCTTGTGAACACAACCACCAGATCTACCAACAATCTCGAAATCACCACCGCCACACCTTCTCAAATCAGAAAGAGAAAGAAAAAACCTCAAACCCCCTCCACAAGCCATCGACGCCAAAGGACAGTAGTATCGCAACGCTGCGTTCAAGGACTGCAAATATCGCACTCTTTGCTGCTGTCGTCGGTCGGTGCAGCTCCGTTGCTGCCAATTGTAGGAATTTGAATGGGTTGTCGACGTTGAAGAGAGAGACTGAAGAAAAAATGAGACAGAGAAGAGAGAGAGGCAGAGAGAAGAGGGAGATGAAAAAATTAAAATGATTTAAGGTTAGAGTTTGTATATACTGATATTTGAATTATGAATAAAATGAAACTTTATCCTTGAATTTTGAATTGTCGTCTTTAAACCGTGGAATTATATAATTACCACTTTTATTTGACAAGTTCTCTAAATAAATTTGCTCCCATTTGAGCCCATTTTTTATAATAGATTTTGTAAAAAGTGATTTTTTATAATAATTTTGAATTGAAGAAAACGGAGTTAATTGTTTCAATGGTCATTCAATTTAGTTCCATATCTTTGATTGATCATTGAAATTTAAAATGTCGAGTTATGGTCACTGAACTTAGATCCATGTCTTCGATTGCTCACTGAAATTCAAAATGTCAAGTTTTGGCCACTGAACTTTGAAAAATATTGTACATTATTCATTGAATTTTGAAAAATATTGTACATTACTCACTGAACTTTGAAAAATATTGTACATTGTTCACCATAAACTCGATATTTTTCAAAATTCAATAGTTATATTAGTGAGTAATATAGGCATATTTCAAAGTTCAGTGAACTTGACATTTTAAACTTCAGCGAGCAATCTAAGATATGGACCTAAATTCAGTGAGCAATCGATGACATTGACCTAAATTTAATGATCAAAACTCGATATTTTAAACTTCAATTATCAATAAAAGATATGGAACAAAGTTCAGTGACATTGGAACAATTAAGTCATGAAAACGGGTCTTTGAGCTCCAACGGAAAAGGCAAGTACAAGATTGCGTTCAAGTCCTTTCAATCACATGAGCACCTATATTTCCATGCAAAATAACAATTGTTTTCTTATTCTAAATTTCTAATGTATACATTTCGAGGCTAAACCCTCAAAGACAGTAGATCCATCTTTGGATCTTTCATGTAATTAAATAAGTTTGAGAGTTCTTCATACTCTTAAACTTTCTTTCTTGAATAAAACTTTATGTTTTAGTCAATTTTTCATACATTTTATGTCTATATACAAACCATGTACAGATCTTTTCAAAATCAATGTGAATAAATAGTACCGTTAGACAGGTGGCCGGGAAGACAGTCCAGAAGATTCAACGAAGTGAGGCAAAGAAGTATACAGACAGAAAACATAAGGAGAAGTCATCAATCTATACATACTGTAAGAAGGCTATGATTTTAAGAATTTCTTTAAATTTATTTAAGCATGATTTCCTTATGGATTCTACTGCCAGCATAAAAATTGTATACTTTTTATTAAAATACATAAAATTTACTAAATTTATAGACTTCCGCACATTTCCCCTCAAAATGGTATCAGAGCCATAAAATGAAACAAATTTTAAAAGAAGTAAAAATTTTAAGAAAATTGATCTTTATGATTAATAAAGACATTTCTGAAATTAAAAAACAATGTAATGGAGTAATCTGGTATATAACTACTGACTATTGGGATGAAATCATTGAACAATATAAAAATGAAAAGAAAGTTTTAATTGAAAGATTAAAATATATAGGATATATTGCAGCATGATTGATTGTCATAATTGCAATTTACAAATACTTATATTTACTTCTGAGTATGAAGTATATATATATTACAAGGATAGATATAATTATTTGTTACAAACAAATAAACCAAAAATAAAAATAGCAAAATCAAAGTTAAATATGATTGATGCTTTTCAGAAATATGAATATAGTGTTAGAAATTTTTTTCTGCATTATATTACTTGTCATCATTAATTATGGAAATGGAAAACCATAATAATGAACAAACAGAAACTAATGACAAGATCTGTCAGCAGATTGAATCACACGAAAATTTCTCTCAAGAAATTTTAATTCTGATAAAAAGCTTGCAAAGATTTGCAAAACAAAACTTACAATTGAACCAAAAGAAATCTTCTCACAAATAGGTTTCTTGGATAAGTTCATGAACAGAAATAAACATGTATACTATGGTGTATTTCAAAAAGAGTTTACCATACATGTACAACATACTTATGGTAAGATTGGAATATCTTTACTTACTAAACAAGATATAAATAAAGCCAAACAAAATATAGATCTTGGTAATAGCAAGAATCTTTTTTTGGTTGCTATTGGAGCAATTCGTATTCAAATACGAAGTACTCTATCTGAAAAAATTGATCAACCTATTTCTATGTGTTTGATTGATGAAAGAATACAAAATCGTACTGAATGATGTCTAGGGTCTCTTAAAGGGAATCTAGCATGTGGAAAACTAATTTTTACTGTTTATCCAAGACTTTCAATAAGTCTACATGATCAGAACTTTGATGGAATACTTTCTTTTATACATAAGTATGGAAGAACACATTCAGTCAAAGATAATAATGTACATTTTTCAATATCATATCTTGTTAGTTATGCAATTCATAATCAACATAATATGACAATTGTTAAAGAACCAAAAGGAATAAAAATTGATCCTTTATTCTCAGATTATCTTGAGCATAAAGAAACAGAATTTAAATGGTTAATTCAACCATCTAGAAAATCTTTGGAAATCAATCTGAAAGACTAAAGACCTTTAATAAAAGAACAGAAACCACTTCTAACTAGAATTTTATCTCTAAATAAAAGATCACTTCCAAATGTTAGATGGAAGGAGGAAGCTGAAAATAGTCAAAGTAAACAATTAAAAGAATTGAGTGATACAATTAATGAAATGGCTAAAGCTCTTTATGGAGAACAATAAAATGTCAATTACAGATATTTTAAAAGAAATAAAAAATTTAAAAGAAAGTATTGAAGAAATTAAGATATATCTTAAACATCTTCAAGAAAATACAGAAAAATCTATGGAAAAACATTCTGCTATAATCATAGCTGGTGTAAAGAATGAAAAACTTTTACAAAAGAAAAATCCTAAATTGTCTTTAGGAATTTTTGAAAAAGGGGAAGATATTCAACCAAATAAATCTGAATGAAATTTTGATATGAAATTTTTAAATTGATATGTTAAAATTCAGAAAAAATCTTGAAAACATTTATGAGACTAGCAATGATCTAGGACTCTTAAATGTACTTCTCTCATTTGAAGATGAAGAATTACAAAAAATTGAAAATATTGCTAGAAAGATTAATATTGGAAACAATGAAAATCTTATGACAATAAAATCTGATACTGAGGAATGAAAACCAAATGAATCCTTAAGTGAAGAAAATACTTCTGAATCTGATGAAGAAGTTGTAATTCATGAAAGATTTTTACTAATAAGGAACCTATTGTTATTAGGGAACCTAAATCAGAACAAGGAATTAGAACTGAAGAACCCTCTTGTTCTAATCCCAAAGGTGATGAAAAAAGAATTGAAGGAGATTATACAATAAATGAAAAAATAAATCAGAATTTATTACAAGTTACAATTCTAGATTTAGATTGTACACTTGAACCAGAAAAAATTATTGATGCATGGTATAATCATATAATAATAGCCATGATCACTAATAAAGAAATAATAAAAAATGAAGCTAATTCATGGAATTATGTTTTAGCAAGCACTAGAGGAAATGCTAAATCATTTTTGGAAAAATTTGATCATAATGTAAGGAATATTATTTGGGCTAATTCTCGATATAATATTCCACAATTTATAAAAAGAATTGTTGAACAATTGTATAAACAATTTACTGGACAAACTTATGAAATTTTCAAAAGTAAAAGAACAACAATTGAAATTGCTGACGCACCTAATCACTTAGAAAAGATATTTCTATGTGATATATGTTATTTTGAAAATTATGCATGTAAATTTTCAAAATATTTCTACATTTGTCCTGATAACAAATGGAATGAATTAACAGAAAAGTTTATTAAAAAAACTTCCCGAACCTTTCAATCATGAGGTAATTGAACTTTTTAATAATACTATAAGTAAACAAGAAGATCATATTGATCCAAAACTCAATATAAAAATTGAAGGATCTTTAGGATTAGCTATTACACTTACTAGAAATCTCCTTGCATATAAATGCAAAGAAAGTATTTTAGTAAGAGACAGTAAGGAAGCAATTGCTAAAAATCCTAAACTCTGTTGTGAAAATTATCTCAGCAGAATTCTAGGACAATATGGATGTATACCATCCAAGAAAAAAGAAAATCTTTAAAAAAGAAAAAATATACTTTTAAAAGATATAAAAAACCATATAAAGAAAAAAAATTTTGAAAGAATTTTTTTTTTAAAAAAATCCCGAGGAAGGGAATATAAAAAAAATGGATAAAAAGAAATTTTGTCCTCAAAAGAAAAAGAATTGCAAATGTTGGCTCTGTAATGAATTTGAACATTATACAAATGAATGCCCAGCAAGACAAGGAAATGAGGAAAGAATTAAACTCCTTACTACATTTCAAAAACAAGGCTTCTATCCAGTAGAAGATCCAAGTGATACAGAATCATTGTATTACTTAACTATAGAATCAGAATTTGATTATTCAGAATCACAAATATCTGAAGATGAGTAATAGAAATATTACAAATCCAAATTCTATCTATATACCTATAAAATTAAGTTTTGAAGGATATAGAAAAATAAATATTCATGCTTATGTAGATACTGGATCATCAGTATGTACTGCAAGTAAATGGATAATACCTAAATAATTTTGGGTTACATCTGAAAAAATCTTAAAACTTAAGATTATAGATAAATCTGAAATCAAAACTTCAAAAGTAATAAAAGGTTTGAATATTGAAATCAATGGATATCATAAATCACAATGGAAAACTTTTTATTTTAAAATACCAACAGTTTATCAATTGGAAACTGGAATAGATTTTATGATTGGAAATAACTTTTGTCAGTTATACCATCCATTCATAGAATAAATTGAAACTATAAGTTTTACTCTTTATGGTAAAAGATTATGGATTCCAAAACAAAGAAAAGCATTAGCTATGAATGCTTTACAAGAAAAATTCTTAAATACGATGAAAATTGATAATAAGAAAAAGAATCTTAGAGAAATTCAAGGTGAAAATATTGCTCAAAAGAGTCATATTTTTATTACTAATGAAGAAAAACAAAGTTTTAAAATAAATACTCGAAAAAGGGAAATTTTAGAACTATTAAATAAATATTGTTCAGAAAATCCTTTAGACCCACAAAAGAATATAGGAAAGATGACAGCAACTATTGAATTACTTGATGAGTTCAAAACATCTATTGTAAGAGTTAAAGCAATGGCTTATAGCCCTAAAGATAGAGAAGAATTCTCAATCCAAATAAAGGAATTACTTGATTTAAAATTAATTGAATCAAGCAAATCTCAATTTTCTTCACTAGCATTCATGGTAAAAAATCTGAAAAAAGACGTGGAAAAGCTAGAATGGTAGTTGATTATTCTCAGCTCAACAAAATAACTAAGATTGATGGATATATAATTCCAAATATGCAAAGTCTTTTACAATTAATAAAAAGAAAGAAAATATTTTCATCCTTTGATTGTAAATCCGGTTTTTGGCAAGTAATACTTGACCAAGAAGCTAAACATCTTACAACTTTTAGTTGTCCACAAGGACACTGTCAATGAAAAGTAGTACCATTTGGCTTAAAGCAAGCACCTGGTTATATTTCAAAGACATATGGACAATATTTTTAAGAAACATCAAAAATTTTGTTGTGTCTATATAGACGATATTTTAGTATTTTCAGATACTGAAAATGAACATGAAAACCATGTAATTATTATTTTGCAAGAAGCAATAAATGCAGGAATTGTGCTATCTGAAAAGAAAGCAAATTTATTTAAAGAAAAAATTGGATATTTAGGTTTAGATATAGCCAATGGTCATAAACAACTTAAACCTCATATTCTTATTCATATTAATGAATTTCCCAATGAAATTCAAAACCAAAAACAATTAATGAGATTTCTTGGATGTCTCACTCATGCAGAATCTTTCATTAAAGATCTAGCAAAAATGAGAACACCATTACAAAAGAAATCGAAAAAAGATTTTAAATGGATTTGGACTAAAGATGATACTCTTTATGTTGGGAAAATCAAATCTAAAATAAAAATCTTACCATCATTATATCATCCAAAAGGAGAGAAAATGATAATTGAAACAGATGCATTTCGAGAAAATTGGGGAGCAGTTTTAAAAGCTCTTGATTTACAAGATCAAGCAGAAGAAAAATTATGTGGGTATGCTTCTAGAACTTTTTCTAAAGCTGAGAAGAATTATCACATATATGAAAAAAGAAATTTTAGCTATAAAGAAAGCTATAACAAAATTTAGACTTTATATAATTTCTAATAGTTTTATTATTAGAACAGATTCAAGTACTTGTAATTCTTTTATGAAAACCAAAGTACATCCAGACTACAAACAAGGAAGATTGGTCAGATGGCAGATGTGGTTCAGCCATTATGATTTCAAAATTGAAATTATCAAAGGTAAAAATAATTCTTTAGCTGGTGCTTTAACTAGATAATTTGCTTTTACAGGTAAAAATGACCAATATTGAAGACCAAATTGCAGAACTTGAAATGCAAATTGAGATGGAAGAAATTGAAATCTCAACAAGACAACAAAAAGTAGTAGTTTTGAAAAAAAAAAAAGTTAGATAGACTTCTCAGAACAATTGCTATTTCAACAGGGGAGAGTAGTACTACTCAAGAAAAACAAAAACAACAACCCCAAGGAAAAATCAAAATCAATAATACTGATGACGATAATGATACAAACGAAAAGATCAATATCAACACTACTGATAGCGATAGTAAAGAAGAGCAAATTCAAGCTAAGTGTACTCATGTACATAAGGAAATTCAAATTTCACAAAAAAAGATAAAATCTCATGGACCAGAAACGTAACATCCCAAAATTTTTGATAAAAATTTATTTAATATCTATATTATATTATTTCAAAAGTTGAGGGACTAAGAGGTAATATATTTTAAATTCTTATACTTTGAGTCAAAATTAAATTTCGATAGAGTAAAAATAAGTATATTAATATTATACTCGTTGGATAGCCAGTATTTAATTATGAATTTTAGGCTCGAGAAATAGTCGATTTGGATAACCCAGCACCAAGAAATTTCGATTTGAAGAAATTGGTTTTCAAATTCAATTAAAACTTGGAAGGAAGATGTGATGTTGACATATGTACATGGAATTGTCTTGATTTTGTATGGTGTGTACGTATAGAAATAGTTATGAATAAAAAAGAAGTAGGTTTATTTTAATATTATTTGCTTTGATTTTGGAGAAAAAGAAGTGTAGGTTTCCTTGATTTTAGGGATTGATTATTTTAGTATTATTTAATTACTTGACTTTATGAGTTGATAGACTCCAAGTGATGTTTAGATAAGGGAAAAATAACTGTAGATTATACTAGATTGAGGCATTTTACGGGAAA
>NW_019230035.1:483564-518845 GCF_002742605.1 Olea europaea var. sylvestris
GACCTAAGATGGGTGTGTCGCTTGGTCACCGATATACTCCATAAGAGAAGAGCGGTATGAAGTGTATTATTTATTTGTTATATACCTGTGTATGGAAATTTGCACGTATCTTACTGGGTATTTTTAATACTCACTCTTACATTAATTTTTCAGATTAGTTCGGGTCGATTGGAACAGTGGAGAATTGATGATGCGGATTGCCAAGTGGATAAAGAATAGAGAAAAAGAAATAAGTTTGCCATTTTAAATTTAGCAATTTGTTTATTTTAATTTAGAACGCATTATTTGAATTACTTAGGAGTTTATGTTTATGGTTAGATACGCTTTCAATAATTTTAATTTAAACGTTACAATTATTTGTTTATTGAAAAATTTTATATAGTTCCACATTTTTTTTATTAAAGAAAAATGAGTTTTCGTAACGTTCCCGTGTTTATGCTTAATAATAAAAAAAAATGGGGCGTTACAAGAAATCCAAATACATATAGGAGAGCATATTATGCCTCAGTATTCGCAAGAACAAACGGACATTCAAAATCCAAAAGAAGAGTTAAAAACTCAAGAAAATCAACCATTGGTTGGTGTAAATACTTCAATGGTAGGGAAAAAATTCTATGTAATCTACAATAGACCACACAGAGGTTTCTATACAAATTGGGAACAAGTTGAACCACTTGTAAAAGGAAAGCTCTACAAACACAAAAGTTTCGAAACCTATACAGAAGCCCATGAGGCTTTTTCAAAATTCCACCAAGAAAAGGGTGAAAACCCAATGCCATATAAACAACTTCTTCAAGATGACAATACTCATTTGAAACCAAATTATTGTCAAAATCCAAGTTCAATAAGAGTCGGGCCTAGATTTCCAGCCCAACTCTTTAGACTACCAAATGAAAACCCAAGGATTAGAATGTTATCTTTTAAAGATTCAGTTGAATCCCATAATGAACCAGAGTCTATTCCTAGTAGATTCAAAAGAATTGGAAAAATTCATAAACCACAAGAAAGTCCATTTCTCAGTGAAATTACTTTGCAAGATTTTCTTCAATATGAAGAAGAAGCAAAAATTGTGGGATCATCTGTCCCAAAAAAAGGATACTTTGGAACAATTGATAAGAAATTTGGATAGTTTATCTTCTTTGAAGGAGCAGATCCAACAATGGTGCAAATAGCTTTTCACTGTGAACTAATCAAAATGACTATCCTTAGTGAATCAATGGAGGAAATCCAGAAGATTGATAATAATTTAATTAAAGTTTTAAAAGATTTTAAGAAATTTGTTATTAAAAATCAGAAATTGCAAATGATGTTGAAAATAAACAGTACGATTCCTTTTTGGAATGAGGAAGGATTTCTAATTAAAGAATATCATCATATTCAGATTAAAACCATGCCGGAAGTGATTCTGAATAAACCAGTTCAAGGAGAAATTAAATGTGTTAATGAGTTAACACTTCAGGACTGGAGAAATCTTTCTTATCAAAGGATTTTAACTTGATTAAAATCTTTTAATAATGAGTCCAAAATCAAGGTAAATTATTCATCAAATTTTATCTTGGTTACAAGTAAGACAGGATCAACAATTCAACTTGAAGGAATAAAAATTTTCTGCAATTCTGAGAAGAATTTTTATAATGTGCCAAACACTCCATCAAACTACCAATGACATCTTTGCAAAGTTTTGAAGCAAAGTCTTGGAAAATATCATAAATGCAAATGTTGTCATTTACTTGAAGAAAAGGACAGAGAAAAATCTCCAGAAGATTTATTTTGGGGAAAAGAAGGAGAGACAAGTGGAGGATCCACTAAAAAAGCATCCACCAAAAGCAAGACTAAGGAGGATGAATCAGACTTATTTTCAAAAAGAAATATGATTTTTGAAAAATTTGCCAACTTTTGACAGAGAATGCACCTGTTTTTTTTTTTTAAAGAGTGAGCATCTTTGAAAATTTGAGAAAAGAGAAAAAATTCTTGTCATATCACTTTATCATTACTTTTGCTTTCGGCAAAAGAAAAATTGTTTATAATGACAAAAGAATGGATGATAGCAAAAAGGAATTTTTCCAATTTACTATTAAATGAGGACTTCAAGAAGAGAAGAGGATGAGAAATTTTTAGAGAAAAATTTTCTTATTCTGAATTTCTAATGTATACATTTCGAGACTAAACCCTCAATGACAATAGATCTATCTTTGGATCTTTCATGTAATTAAATAAGTTTGAGAGTTCTTCATACTCTTAAACCTTCTTTCTTGAATAAAATTTTATGTTTTAGTCAATTCTTTATATATTTTATGTCTATATACAAATCATGTACGGATCTCTTCAAAATCATTGGGACTAAGTAGTACCGTCAGACAAGTTGCCGTTAGGGAAGACAGTCCAGAAAATTTAACGAAGTGAAACAAAGGAGCATACAGACAGAAAACGTAAGGAGGAGTCATCAATCTATACATACTGTAAGAAAGTTATGAATTTAAAAATTTCTTTAAATTTATTTAAGTATGATTTTCTTATAGATTCTACTGGCTGCATAAAAATTGTATACTTTTTATTAAAATACATAAATTTTACTAACACATTTCCCCTCAAAATGGTATCAATATAAGGTGCATTGGTGTTCTTCTCTGTATATTGACAAATTGATTTAAAATTTTGACTATAGTAATTTAAAAGAGTGATTTTTTTTATTTTTATTTTTAATATTACAAGAATTTAGAGCACACAGATTATAGAGAAGCAGCGAAAACGTTGGAAGTTTTTGTGAAAGGTGACTCGACCCATGGAATTCTTGGCGCAAAGAAAAGTCCGCAAGGCCAGGTCCACGACAAGCGCCGAACGGACGAGTCGCAATTGCATTCGTTAATGGTGTCGAAGAAACCTTCGATTTCATCTATGTCGCCGCCCGGACCATCCGTAGCTTGATTCTCACTCGTGAGACGGAGTAGATGTTTGGAGAAGCTTGTGAGCAGTGGCCTGTTGTCATACCTAAAGAAGAGCTCCACTTACCTTTCCTTAAATTCAAGGTAATGGGTTCATCCCTTGATTGGAAATTTTTTGTGGGATTTCTTTTTTGAACGGTGTGATAATTAGTTTTTCTTGGGTCTGTGTTCTACGGTATTTACAATTTATCGAATATGCGGTCTCTGTGTACTCATTTGAGGTCTAAGGTTACAGCTTTCTAGTTTTTATGTTTCAATTACAACAATTTTGAGCATTTTTCGTGAAATTCTTGTCTGTATCGCGTGAATGAAGGCAATAGCTTTTGGTGGGTTTGGGTTATTCAATGAGAATATGTCTAACTGGTGGTAGTTCTCTTTGTAAGGATGGGGATTTCTAGTTTTGACTGTTTGGGTATGAAATGGATGCTTAGTTCAGTGACTGGTAAAAAAGAGTGGCTATTTCGGCACTCATGTTCTTTTGAACTTCCAGCTTGAATGTTAGTAACGTGATTAGCATTTGCAATTTATAAGAACATTAGTATCTAAAAGTTGTGTTTTCCTCGCCAAGGATGAAATTCAGTCATCTGAATAGCATTTGCAATTGATGAGCCCATTAGTAAGAGGGTTCATCAGTAATTAAAATAAGGAAAAACTCTGGTCAAGGATTAAACAGAAGGAATCATGTATCTGCAAGAGATCCAAGTGTTTAGCAATATTGTTATGGATAGTGCTGCCAAGTGTCGGCATGCCCAAAAAGATATAAGCTGATACATTTGGATTGAAACATTCATGTGTTCTTGCCATCATCTCTGTTGTAAAGACCACCATTTTGATATAATCTCTCATATTGCATCACTCTAGGTTTGACATACAATAGTTGCTAAGATTTTTCTTTCAGCATTTTCTCACTAGCCAATGTTTGCTTCTTGAATGCATAATAAGATAAACTAAATTGGGGTTGTGCCTGGTGTTCATTGACTTCAGTCTGAATGTGTTGTTATTATGGGATTATGAAGTAACAAATTTGATGATTATATTTTGCCTTTATGCTTGTGATCGAATGTTGTCATATTCTGTGTGTGATTAGAGGACATTTTCTCATATGATGTTTTCTGATTCCTTTTTTTAATTCTTTTGTATAATCATTGCTGGCTACGTATTGTGCGTACTTTAAAATAGACATTTCATTATATAAGAGAAATAATACTTGGATGCTATACTTTTCACAACCTGGCATATGCTGCCTTTTTATGAACAGATGTGATTTTAAGCAACTGAAATGTATGTGGATTATGTAATTCGGTTGGTTATTTATTTTCTCATTGTAGTGTTTAAATTTCGTGGTTATGAATAACTTATTTGACAAAGGGAAAGTATAATGGCGTGTGAAGTTGAAATGTAATATTGAACAGTAATTTTTACGGAGTTGATAGTTCTGAACGTATTCTTAACTTGTTAAAACTATTAGGTGCCATATCCCTCTGGTCTATAAATTCTCCTCTTTTTATTTTTGCAACAATGGAAAGCGGAAGAGAAGAAGCAGGAGCTGCAATTCATCAAATCCAGCATTGTTGAGTCAGATTGATGACCATAGATCAATGCCATGCAGTGAGTTAATCGGTAAGGGGTTTACATACGGATGCAATTTAAGGTCAATGCCTTTCCTAGTTACTGGCATGTTTTTCTCCTTCAACTATGTACATAAAGTACTTGGTCCTTTCATTTTGAACTTTTTAAGGCTGACTTGAATAGTTTATTTCTGTATGTCCAAATGTTCTTTATTGTGGAAGGTTTTGTTTTAGGCAGATTATAGTTAACAGAGATTCTTTAGCTGAATTTTTATGAGCTATCTTTCAGTTGGATCCACAAGATATTTTTATGTGATATGTATCATAAGTTTGATAATAACTTCACGAGAGACTTTTTTTTTTCCTTTTCAAAACATGAACAACATTTTTCATATCTTGCATGCATATGTATGTTATGAAGGAATTATTTGTAAATCTTATGGTATATTGCATAATAGTATCTTGCTACTGAAATAAGTTCTGAACAAGTAGTTTAAAATCACAGTGGAGTTACAAACATTATGTAGGTTTTTTTCCAGTATCTAAAACAGCTGGTGATGTAGAATATGCATGAAACCTTTAGTTAATTTTGGATTTTATACAAATGGTTCATATGCTCGCCAAATGCAAAGTGTCAAGGTGAGCTATGAAAGATGGTAATAAGATAGATGTCTAATAGAGGAAAAGAGGCAGGATGGTCAGAAATCCTTTTGTAAGCATCAAATATGATAGTGGAGGAACATTCTGCCAACAGAAAATTCCATAACTGCAGTTCTCCTCCTGCACTTACGCAATCCCATTATTGAATAAATGGAGATTGCCTTCTTTATAATTATAGGTTAATAACTTTTATGGTCACTGAGTTTATGTGTGCCTTCTTTTTGATCAATAATGTGTTTGTGTGTTGTTTTAAGGGATTGTCTGTTGTATATTATATGTTGACATTTTTAGCTCCCGTTTGGCCCCCATTCTCTTTCTTTCTTATTTTCAACCACACAATCTTCCATAAAATAATATTACGCGCAAATCAAAATCTTTTCATTCTTTTTTCAACCACACATTTTTTAAAAAAAAATTATTCCAACCATTAAAATTTGGAAAGAATGGGAGCCACACGGGGGCTTAATAACATGAAAAAATGGATTTGATTTTATTCATGCATTTATATGTCTGAAGGTGGTTAGGCAACTTGGATTTGTGTTAATATATTTTGATATATCTTAGCCACAATTTTGGATCAATTCACGTCAAGCTAATATATTATAGGTCAACTAATTGTTAAATACTCAAAACTGAAATTTAGGAACATTAGTTATAATGTCAAGGAAATCTAGGGCACGTTCTTTTGACTTTATGTGCATGAATTTGGAACCATTTTGGGTAATAAAATTATAGAAATGGAAAACGCTACAAAGCACCTTATGCCATGTGACCATTCAAAACAGGGCTCAATTTGATCGTTACTGAAAAAAACCTATATTGGTCCCGGTGAAAAATAAGAGATATTCGAAAGAAGTAAAAGCTCCGAGGATCTAGGGTTACTTTCCAAAATTTTCATTGGATATTTCCCCTCTATGTACATAGGCCGATAAACTAAGTGCATGTTTGTCGAAGTTTATTTTTATTTTTTATTTTTTTTTAAGTTGGTCAAACATACTTTTTATCTCTACATTTCGTAGGATTTATAATTTACTACTCATTTATTATTCACACATTTCATAGGACCCACTAGCTACAACTTGTAAGCTCTTAAAAGCACAACCAAACAAGCGATAAAAAATAGGAAATAGATTAGGGTTTCTTTGGGATTTCAGTATTCAGAGTTGGTGGCCGCAATTGCAAAAAGCAACTGTATCAATAGTTTTCTATATATGATTAAAAATTACATCCAATAACTTGTATTTGCAAATTATGGAAAAATCGAAGAAATCAAAAAGGATTACTTGGGCTTCCGATGTTAATCTTTGTCAGGTAAATCTTTTGATTCTTGTTGATCTTTAATGGTTTGTGTCCATTTTCAATCTTGATTTTCTAAAAGATGGTAAATATCAAATTCAATGCAAAAACAGCTTAATTACAATAAGTTGAAATAATCTTTTCTAAATTTAAGTGGAAGATGAAACAAATATATAATTCTTATTTTTCTATTTGAAATTAATTTTTTTTAATGGAATGTGAAATTAAATCTGTCTTTATTGCACATTTGTGAGAGACTTAACTATTGCTTGATGAAATAATCGTTGGTTATGTGTATCCTTGCTGGAAAAAGCCTAAGAATGGGTGTTCTTCCCTTTTTGAAGTTCAGAGCAGTTCATTTAGTGTTAATTATAACGTTAATGAACGTGAATTAATATGTTTAACTGTCCATGAATGTAGAATGTTGAATATTACTCTATATCTACATCTATGACATTAATTGCACTAGTAAACCACTTTCAAGCTAGGACAAGGAGTAGGTAGATAAAAGTTCACCATCAAAAAACGTCGGAAGGGTACTTTGGAAGTCTGAGAGGCAAGAAAATGGTCTAAGTTCCAATAAAAAATTATTTAGTCTAGTTTGATCATGTTTAGATTATACATCATGTTTTCTATTTTTCTATTTATTGCAAATTTTCATTTTATTTCTAGCTCAGATTTGTTTCTTTTTCTCTCTATTAAGGGTTGGGATGAATAGGATGATTCATGTCTTTGTTGAGAATTAGAGATCCTAATTTTATTTCACCGAGAGCAATTAATAGAAAACACACACGAGATTTAAAGTCATCTCAATGTGAAACTACATCTTCTTTCATCACTGTAGTATTTCACTATGATGAATACTTATCTTTTCTAATGTCCCTTTATCTCTTTTATGACGGTGATAAAAGCCTAATGGCTCAACAAATTATGGCAAAATTGAAATTTACAAAGATTCAAATTCCTATGACGAAATCTACAAGAACACAATTTCCTAAACTACCGTAAATGAATTTTAGCATGGGGCCCCCTCCCTTGTAACCCCTAGGAGCTTCCAACCCCACGCCGACTTCAATACGGAGGTTGATCCGAGTATTGACTCCACGAAGCTGCAATAATTAGAGGCTCCTCAACTTAATGGTCTTAAAGTATGATAAAATTTTATGTTGAGGTTCAACCTACAACAATCCTCCTCCCTTATTCTAGCTTAGGACTAAGTGTCAAAACATAAGTAGTAACTGTCACTACATGGCTTCATGTGGCACATGAGAGTCCCACGTAGGAAGAAGGAAGCCACATGGCCAACCATAATGACGTCACTGCAGAATTGAACCAAACTAGGCTTTGCCAAAGACACTTCAAAAATGTGAAGTTTTAAAATCACCACACTGTGGGCTGCGTACAAAGGAGCAAAGCCACAAGCCCGCAAAACTCATTTTTTGCCTAAGGCAAGAAGTTGACTTGGCTGGCCGAACCCCAGTAGGCAGGAGGCTGAACCTAACGGCGTAAGGTTGTGCCCATTAAGCTTGTGAGTAATTAGATTCCAGCAATTTATGTTAGTAGAAGCTATGGGAAAACTCTCAAGTATCTTGCCTTCTTAAAGGGAACCGACAAACATCTTTTCGGCCATATGGCTTTTAGATTTGGTCTCATGTGGCAAAACTGTTAATGAATATGTAAAAAAGACGAAACGAAATAGCTAATGAAAATAACAACCTAGCTAATGGGTGAAAGCCACATGTCCCCGGAACCATCAAGAATCAAAATCTGTTATGAATTCTATGGTGAGGGGACATGTGTCCAAGGAAATAAAGGACTAAAAAGTCCATAAGCTTGGAATATTATGAACACGAAAATCATGAAGATGAAATGGGAAATTGGAAACGCTAGCCAATTCTCGCTCTTCATCCTTGAGACCTTGGTGGCAATCAACACCGTAAAGTAGCTCGCTTGGTGCTCTGGTGACCGGAAAAGGCTCAAGAATGGTGACTAGACAAGGAGGTGGCAAGGGATATGTTGGTTTCATTGTGGTCAACAATTATGAAGGTCTGATCCACTAGAAGTATGTTAGAAGACGAAAATAGTCATGAATTTTTATGGTTGCGAAGGAATTGATTGCATTAGATATTCTAGTAGGTGTAACGATGGACGGAACAGAGTGCAAAAAATGATTCATGTAGTCGACCCCAAATTTAATTGAAATTTCACTTAGTTCATTGTTTTTTTAAAGATTGAGACGAATGATATAATTGCTATGTTTTTTATTTGCTTTGTCTTTAGTTTATGCTGATTATCTTCTTCCCACGTGGAGATTATTGCATACTTTCTCTCCAAGAGGTTAGAGTTGTGGATTAGGGATAAGCTGGAGCCAGTGTTACCAGTTCCCACAGTATGTTTTATATTAATGAGTGAATCTGTCAGAGTTGTCCAAGTCAGTTGAAAGGTGGGCTACATAGGTGTACTTGTGCCTGCTTAAGCACAAAAGACACAGAAATCTCTCAAGTTATGAAATTCTTTTTGATGAGTGGGTTGTTTTCGATGTGTTGACTGGTTAATGGTTCTTCAGTTAGGTTTTTCACTGTGCTGCTTTATATGCTTAATGTAGGAGTGCTATTTATTTTATGCCTGATATGCCAACTAGTTTCATATATTTCTTCTAATTGTTTGTGTTTACAGAATACATCTCCACAAATCAAGCATTCTAAGATTCATCGTTTGTGGAGTACTTTATCTTGATTATAGACTAATATCTGTTGATTGACTAAAATGAGTTACCTAATTAAGTATAATGCTTATATCACTGCTTAATGGTATACTTTGCATTCAATAGGTAAGGTTGTTTTCATCAGAAGAATCTCCATCACAAGTCAACTCGGAGGCTTTGAAATCCGATGACGATTTTCCACCCGGCTTCAAAAGAATCCAGACACCAAATCTTTGGAGAAATAAGTTGTCCAAAATACCTCTTGTCAAATGGAGATGCCCTCCCCAAGTGAGTTCATTTGTTCTTGTCCCCTTTCATTCTTTATAAATTTAAGCACAAAACTTTTTCAGGCATAAGATTTAAAGTGGGGACAATGATAATGTTTAATTGTTGTTTGAACTTTTGCATAATCCTTGGGGAGAAAGGGGGTAGCGGGGTTGGGCTCTAAACAGTGAGAATAAGTTATTCTCTTTCAGGACAGTATTCTCAAACCTGGCCTTTCTATGAATTGATACGTTCAAAATATCCACACTATGCCTTCAGTAATTGGAGATTTCATGCTTTCCCACATCCTTCTGGAATTTTTATTCTTCCAGATTGTACAACTTTCTTTGTACTCCATGCAGGAGGAGAGGCCCAAGAAGATCCCTTTTTTTAATTTTTTTCCCATTTATTTTATAAAGGCAGTGGTGGGTTGTTTGATATTGTCCTAGCAGAATTATAGCACAGTACGTAGGTCGAAGCCATGTCTTACTCTACTACTCCATTTTTTTCCTACCCTTTGCAGTTTGTACTAGATGGTGCATGGCAAGTGGTTGCTGGAGAAGAAAGCAAAGAATTGGAAGCTCAAACCCAACGGGAGATGAGAGTTATTGAAGCTGTTTATCCACATCCTTCTCCTATCCCTCCCAAGTACAATTCTTGTCCCTCTTTTTTGTGAGTTGCCATTTCTTTTTATGTTCTTTGAATTATACATTTGCTTTTATCTTTGTGCAGCCTTTATGCACAAGTGAGAGTGGAAAACACTTTTGTAAACGACCAAAACACCCTTCTGATTCCCATCACTCCTATTGAAGACGAGGATGCAGAGCTAGATACGTCAACAGTCGACTACATGGCTCCAAACCCACAAGTCCGGCTATTGGCACAGGGAACTTCCTTGTCTCAGGGCTGTGGCGCTACCACCCCTCGTGCTCAATTCCCATCAACAGTCACTGAGTCTGATCTTGTATCAGCTGCAAATGCTGCTTTGACTGCACTTATGGCAAACAGTGATCTGAAGGAATTAATTGATCGAAACTGGCTTGTCAAACTTCTCAATGATCGAAAAATGATTGAACAACTCACCATGAATCCCAGAGCAGCATCCATTGTGAAGAATCTGCCCCCCTCCAGCTTGCAGAATGTGCTCTCCTCTAGCTTGCTGAATATTTCCTCATCCCGTTTGCAGAATATACAAGCCATTGGCTCGCAAAATATACCATCCTTGTGTATGCAGAGTATGTCATCGTTCAGCTTGCATAGTTTGCCATCAATCGGTCCACCAAGTATGCTCAACTTGAGTTCTTTAGCTAATAATTTTTATGATCCAGTTCCAATCGTCGTCAGTAGAGGAGATCCACCTTCTGCTACACCAACCCGACCCTTTCATCATCCTCATAAAATCATGGGAACAGTTCCCAGTTTCTGTCCGTCTGGAGCCAATCTTTTATCAGGCACACCGTCTGCATCTCTAGGAGATCCTAGAACTTACAAGAGCCTCATACGGCAACATGGAGGAGAAAGACAAGAAACTTTGCCCCATTTATGTAGTCAGACAACTCAAGAATCTGCAAATACTAAGAAACGAAGAGGAGAGAAATCAAAGATGAAGCCTTGCATCTTCTTCAAGAGCCCAATGGGTTGCAGGGATGGAGTAAACTGTGCATTTCTGCATGATACAACATCCCAGCAGAGAGTCAGTAGCATCTCAGATGTTCCAAGTTCAAAAAGAGCGAAAATGGATTGAGAAATTACTGATCCATTATTTGCAATCAGCATATCTGTGTGTATTTTTATTGAAGGCGTTGTTTTTGCCAACCTTTTCCTTCATGTTTATCTGATTCCTCACTGGATATTATGCAGAAATTTTATTCGATGTTCTTAAAATTTACATTTTCTGCTCATAGTAATTCATCTCTCCTTTGTTCGTAAGATTTGAATTGTTGCATGCACTCATCATGAATTTTGAGGAATTTATGTGGCGAGTATGGCATTGTTTATGCCATTTGTGAACTTCACGAGGAATGTGATTAAAGGGGATTTACCATTTTAATAACAAAAACAATTAAGGTAGTTGTACAAACATGGTTGACAACTTTGGTTGGCAATCATGTTTTGACACCATAGATATAAAAAAACAGTTTTTAATTTTTTTAAAAATAAATGGATGTGATGGTGCCAAGCGTTTAATTGTCAACCAATGTTGTCAACAAAAATTATACATATAGCATAATCCATTTACCCTAATGGCTGATATACCATTTCCTTTAATTTAAACACCATGATTGCTATACTATTTCAGTTTTATGAAAGGGTAAGAATTTGATAGGTGATGACAAAAAAATGAACTAGCAATTCAGTTATAATTGTAAATCTACTTAAGTCTGATAGCATCTGTTGCATTTTTAAGATGCCTGAAGATCGAATGTGAAATGAGTGACCGACATCATCTTCATGTGAATTTTGCCAATAGTTTAAACCATTAGCACTCAGAAGATCGAACTAACTCGATTGTAAAATCAGATTCCAGCTAGTGTAGAAGAGTCATGCTCATCTCTATATTTGACCAGAGGTGGAGTCAGGATCTGAGAGCCATGGCAACTACCTGTATTTGACACTCGAGTTCTTAAATTCACCACTGTATTTGACTCAAGTTTTTAGACTTCCTAGTGCCTTTTTTTGACGGTCATACTACTCAATTTGGGACATGCATCTAGTTTTTCTTTACTGATTAGGCTTGTGGGCCTGGATCTAAATTGGTTGTATCCTCGTATTTTTCATAATTTTGCAATGCATGTTTGAGGTTTCTAATCTGACAAGCCCCTTTCCAAATCATCCTAGCGGAATTGTAACATGACGTGCATCAATAATAAATGCTAGCTAAACGTCGGGCCCACCACTGAATTGGAATATAGAGATGCACGTACTTATTTACTCGAATTTATTTGGTTTCACCAAATTTTGTTTGGATCCCTTCAGTGTACTATTGTCTAATCTTGTAACGAATATCAAATATACTCTTTATGTGGACATTCCTTTGCTATTAGATTAGGTGAACAATATTTTCTGGCTCCAGCTAGGAATTTTTGGGTCTACTAGTTATATGGACAAGAGATCAAGCGGCTAATGATCTAAATTATCATGATTGTACTTTAGAATACATCTCTGGAGGGCCCTTTTACTTGGTGGATCCAGTTATTATTAGTGCCTAAACAGTACACATGTCAAAGATCTATACAAAATTTTGTGACATGAATCGTCGAACAACGAAATCTTTCTTACAAGTATTATTCCTTGTGTACAGAAAAAAATTCGCAGAAGGTTTACAGGGCTCTCACATGAGGCCCACCATGTGAATATTTTATTGCAAAAAATAAACCACCCACCCAACCATTGTGTGTTATCTGTAAGATTTCTTTGAAATTTTTCTTATATATGTAGATTGGTTGTTCTTACAAAGTCATCTTAGGCAGAATTATTAGGCATAGATAAGGCTTCTGATAATCCATGACAATGTGAAATAGATAGATTCGTTCCTTGAACAAACTTAAATGGCTTATATGCCGGAGTAAGCTTTCGTCATTAATTCCTGAGTCATACTCGAGTAAAAACTTTACATGCATATACATATATGAAGATGACATCACTTTCCTCGAAAGTTGTAACTAATATCAAAGGTGCAAGCAAGACCTACATCACCAAGGATCAGTCTCGAGAATCCATTTCAAGCACGGTTTCTTTGAGCCTCGTATCGAAGATTTCGTTATTTGAGCCTTAAGTCAAAGATTTTTTTTTTTATTTTTTTTATTTTTTTTTTTGCAGTAGGCTCACTCTCATGTTCATGCGATACTCCACATCAAAGTTTAAATAACAATATAAGATGGTCGAATTTATTTGTTTTATCCACATATCTCGTATTATTCATGACTTACTACACGTATTATCCACACAATCTGAAAGAAATAGTAAAGAGTTTTTAGTAGTGATGATAAATCACATGGAACATGGGGTGCAAACATTCATTCCATTCATGTCATGTCCTCCTTATGATTGGTTTATTATCTTTAAAATTTCATGACAGCTTGATCAACATATCTAAGTGGAATCGTGATCAGTTACCCCTCCACCCCTCCTATATATCCATGCTAAAGTGAAAGAACAACCTATTTGCAATATATTTTAGTAGAGGCATGACCCTACTTCCCTTTTTGTATGTTAGATGGAGGGGTCGGGTGGGGCTCCTTAGAGGTGCGTGAAGAATAATTATACTGTGCACTTTCCTTACAGTTTTGCAAGGCGAAGCAAATCTCTTTTTTCTACGTAAAGAGAGAAGGAAAAAAATCAGTTTACAGACAACCATATGTTGACAAGCAGACTTAATTCTAAACTGTGTGTTCTTCTTCTTCCCTTCGATTTTTGTTTCTCGATATATTATTCTCGATAGTAAAGAATTTCAGGCTGGTAAATGATGCTCTAAGTTGCATCTTCCTCCCATGTGCGGGTTGGAATTTTGTAATAGGAAGAATACAAACAAAGTTGTGACAAAAACTCCCTTGCAATCCGGATTTATAAGATGCTTTCTCTTTTTATATTATGTATATATATAAAAGTGTGAGCCCATATCTTCTTTTGTTAATAATCTTTTATTATCAAACACTTGACTAGTGAAGAGTAGTTTGTTTTGAATACTTGTTTGGTTCAACTATTTATTATTTTACCTACTAACATCTTTCTTGAAATCTTGAGGGATTTTTGTCGACGTGTCTCTAAGGACTTTGTTCATAAGAATCTCACAAATTGTAATTCACAACTTCTTTTGTACGAGTTTTTAAATTTTCTATCACTGAATCTGAAATCGATTATATGAACTTTTTTTCTTCATGTTATTCAATTCAAAATTACTTGCAAGGAAAGAGTCAATACAATCGAGTCATTTGCACTTGCTATAGGTTAATGCTATAACGACATATATGAAGATTTATATGTTGGTTCTCGACCCAATCTTCTTCCTTCGCCGGGTTTGGTACCTCGAAGTGGGAATTTTCTTAATTGCAATTTTAATGTTTTATTATATGCTGGCAAAATATATTATAATCAAAATTAATTGTAAAGTACTTGGAGACAATAAATATGAAGTCACTCCGAACATAGATTCCAAGGGTTGTACACAAGTGCGTCAACTATTCTGCTAATTAATTGTATTAAGAAACTCAAATAATAGCTATTTCAACCTTTGAATAGCAAAAATTTAATATAATCAATCATTTTCAATCATATGCTAAGAATCTAAGATTAAGAATTCTATCTTATGAAATGATTAACACTAAGATTAAATAAATTTTCAACCATCCTACCATAATTTGCAATCCTTAAACAATGACAACCTAGAGTTTACGAGAGACATTTGAGAGAAAAGGAATATCATTTAGTTGCGTATATGTCCTTAATTCTGTCTTTTGTTGCTAAGTTAATACTTGACTCTTTCTTAAACTCGTATAAAGACAAATACTACAATCATTGAAAAAGTCTCTGGTGAATAAGACTCGGTTTGACCTTGTTTAGCGTGTCCAGAACATAGCACTGTCATCATTGAAGGAAGAACGCTTGATCCTTAGAATGCTTTAGAATCTTTTCGATTACTCGTTCGAGAATTGCGATCTTTAGCTATAGAGTTGAGCCATTTTCTTGTATGTCAAACACTTCAAGATTAATAGGAAAAAATCTTGATTAGAATGATTAAAAAGTTTTCTTTAATGATCAATTGGTACAACCATCAACATCTATGTATTAGATTAAATATATATTTTACACATTTTTGTTGATTCATGTACATGATCTGTATTTTATACATCTCGATCGAAAATAACCGAGAGAAAGAAACAAAAAATCAGAATTGGAATAATAAAAATAATTTTAATATCTAAAGATAAAATATACACAAGCCAGTATATAACTTTATAGTAAAACCTCGTTTGGCCTCCCCTAAAATCATGATTCATTTTTCTCTCCTTTTTTATCTACCACATATTCTTTAATAAAATAATATTACACGTAAAATCTTTTTATTTATTTCTAACCACACATTTTTAAAAAAATTACTATTTTAAAATACATTTTTTCCAAATTCTCATTATAATGGGGCCAAACAAACGTTTCATTTTGTAGTTCACAACTTTTTTGTCAATTTAACGTTTATAATAAATTATAAGAGGGTCGACTGTGACAAACAAACATAAGGATGTCTCTTAAAAAATGGCGACGGGCTTTACGGTACACGGCTTAGAGAAGGCTCGACGGAGGCACGGAAAGTATAAAAACAGTACGGATTTCCGTGGAATAATACATTACCAAATTGAATTTAAATGAAAAATATAATAATTTTGACCCATTTTTCCTCCTACCTATTTATGTTATATGGCTTTGTTGGTAAAGAATGCTGGCATAGGCTGGCAAATTCGTTTGGCCGTACCTTTTGAAAATATTCATATGAATATAGACAAAATGATTTATCAAATTTTTTAACAATCGTCTTTTACCTTTTAAGTTTATGATAAATAAATGCGATTTTCGTTCATTTTTACTTAAAAATTAAAACATAACCATGCTCTTTTCTCGCTAGTGGCATGTCCCTACTCAGGCCGTTCATTCGGATTTGGAAGTAAGGCATTTTATAAGGTAAGAGGTGGTGAAGGGAGAGCCTAGCTGAGGTGATGATCGAAGATTGAATTGAAGGGTCGAACGTGCAAAGGACGTGCTTTTTAAATACTAGTTGATTGATGGAAAACCTTTCAATTTAAATCATCCTGCAAAAAATAGTAAGTCGAACACCAACTTCTTAGGTCGTCAAGAGGTTGGAGACAACAACATTAAATATATAAACTTTTAAATTTATATTTAGGACAACAAACAGAAAACGTTAAATTGTCACGTAGGATACATTTTTGTTCAAATTAATTTAAAATTTTGAAGAGTACATCTACAGTGCACTTCTATCTTTGCAGCCTTCTACCTTTTTCTTTTTTTTTTCTTTTTTTTGAACTGTGCACCATTCTTTTGATGAGGTAAGATTTACCTGCGGAATATGCAGTTTATATATATATATATATACTCCTATTATATTGAATTTACGAGTAAAATTTTTGTAACTAAATATCGATGTGGCTAAATTCATAGTTAACAAGATTCATTCATCGATTGTGATTCTAACGGAAATCAATATTTCTGGGTAGTTCAAACGGATTATCAAAATTTGTATTTTCAATAATTATTGACGCATCTCCTTGAGTGATTACACTGATAATGCTTGTCAATAGTCATGTTGTCAATAATCAACAACATATTAATTTTTCCACATATAAGTTATTGAGAAAGTTCAATATGTTATCTACCGAATAACTTTTATCCATTCAGTAACGGATATTTTACTAGAGCACTGTCACATCACTAATATCGATTTTCGTTCTTGTTCGATGGGTGGATCTTACAGTCAAACTCCCTTCTACCATTGCACTCTAAGACCAATTCACTCCAAGAAGGTGACTGGATTATTGATAGAAATTGTTGTCAAGTGATGGAATCATTCAATATTCATATAAGCTCTCTCTTCTTCTTTTCATGCCTTATATAGTTTTTACAGAGATTATACTCGCATTAGCATTTAGTTTCAATTAGATGTCGAAATAAACTGAACATGACACGTACAATAAAAAATTTCAAAATTATTGTTGTACATTTAATTAGACAATATTGAACAAAATTTAAAGTAGAGAAACGCATGAGATATTTGTACGTTAAAATGTCTATATATTATATATTTTTAATGACCTAAATAGTTTTAACCCTTATAAATTTAAAATACTTGAAAATAAATTTATTTATATATAAGTAAACAATTATTTATCTCGTTAGAAAACTTGATATTCAACCGTCTCATTTATATATGTTGACTTTATTTATTTTCTTATTTTAATTATATAGTCATGTTTCTTTATTGAGAATGTTTTATTTTATTAATTTACTAATATATCCTAATTTAATTTACCAAATTATAACCAATTTTCCTCACATCTTAAAATTATACAAATATAAACAAGGGTAAATTAGGAAAGTTTTTGGTAAAAAATACTTCTTCAATAACATTAATAAGATTTCTTAATTAGTACGAAAAATAAAATCAGCTTATATAAATGTGATGGAGCGAGTACTATTTTTACATTAACTTATATAGTCCTTGTTTGAGTCCTATTTTTGGAAAAAAAAATACATTTTTCAACAGTATTTTAATATCATTTCAACCATACATTTTTCAATAAAATAATATTACATTCAAATTCATAATTTTTCTTTATTTTTTAATCATATATTTCACATCAATATACTATTTAAAAATGTATTTTTCTACCAAAATGGGGTTCAAACAAGGCCATGTTGTAACTTGGATTAATAAAAATAATTTATTTACTATTTTTTCTGCTTGTGAGCAAAGTAGTCAATTTTTTCTTTTTAAATAATTTTACTAATGTTAAAATGGAAAAAATATTGCAATTTGGCCCACTTGGTCTGTGGAAGTTGGGCACGAATTCCAACAGAGAGCAATGGGGTTTGAACTCCCAAGACGGGTGCGCATTTGACAGATACTTAACGGTAATCTGTGAAATACGCGCCGAATTTTAGTAGATAAAACAATGATTGGTCCACGTCATCAGCTTCTGTGGGACCTATCCACGGTACACATCTGCTCATGGAAAATAAATAAACAAAAATTCATGGGACATAATATTGGAGTCAAGATCTGGCGTCTCATTTTGCCTTCAATTCAATTAATTCTTGACATTTCATCAACAATTAATATACTATTTTTGATTTATCTTCATTAACTTAATCACTAACCTACTAAATTAATGTACGTCAAAAATTAATTGGATAAACAACAAAATTGGACAGCAGATGCTCACTCATAATATTGGCCATTTCACTAAGGGTCCGTTTGATTGTAAAGATGAAATTTAATTGAATTGAATTGAAAACGAATTTCAGGGAATTGAATTGCCAAGAAATTCTTTTCTTGAGAATTGTAAATTACTGTGTTTGATTGGTATAATTTTTCACGTGAAAAATATTAAAATAAAAGTATTTTTTGGTGTTCGCTTGACTTTGTTTTAGATGAAAATTGTCATTTAAATGGATAGATTTTACTGGTATTGGGGATGAAATTTGTTTCCATTGCAAAAAAAAAAAGATAAAATTTAAGAAAATCATCTATCTTTTGGTGTTCGTTTGACTTTGTTTTATATGAAAATTGTCAATTAAAGGGAAATATTTTTTTACAATAATTCTTATAATTTGTTTTCATTGCTAGAGAAAAAAATACCTAGAATTCTATTTCCCACCATATAGGTGGGAAAACAAATTCAATGAAAAGCAAGAAATGGTCACCGTGTGAAGTAAAAATTGAATTCCAATTGCCAAGAAAAAAATGCCTATCAAACACCAATAAAAGTGGAAAATCCATGGAATTGGAAGTGAATCAAACATACCTTAAAAGAAATTTCGTGCCCATGTTCGATGACCATTATTTTCTAAAAAAATAAAGTTTTGAATAGTTATTTTTTAGAGGATGCGCAGGAAGAAAGCAGGATTTTTTTTTTTAATTTACCTGCAAAATATTTTATCGTGAGAATTTGTGAATGAAAATGAGTTTTAAAAAAAAAAAAAAAAAAAAGGGTTCAAAAATAATAGTTATCAGAAAAGGGTTATACAAGGTCATATAAAATTCAACTAACAGAAGACTAGCACAATATTAACTCAAGATTGAGATATATTGAGTCTAGACATAATTTTGAACTATTGTTCTTTGATTATTATGATGAAATGAACATGGATAGAGAAGACAACATAATTCTATTCAGCCACTGTTTGTCTACCGTTTTCAAAAAAAAATATATTTTTTTTCTAAAACTTATTTTAAATTACACATTTTTACAATAAAATATTTTGCACGTAAATTCAAAAACTTTTTATGCTTTTTAACTACACATTTTTTTAGAAAAATCATTATTTCAAAATTCATTCTTCCTAAAAACTCATTTTAATGGGCATTAAACAAGGGCTCAATTTGGTACATGAGTAGCACGAACAAAAGGAAAGTATCATATAAAAAAAGGTTTTTTTTTTTATCGTATATTATTAATTTTTCTTAAAAACACTTAAACCAATATTTCAATTGATTAGGCCCCTATTTGGTAACCATTTTAGCCAAAATGAGAATACAATTTATGACCATTATATCTCTTAATGGAACTTGGTAGGGCAGCAACTTTTGTCCGGACAAAAGGCTTTTTACAAAATTGTCATTACATCTCTATGGATAATTTTATTTGAAATGACAATTTGATAATTTAACCAAATTCGGTCAAAAAATTCAGCTCCCCTGTCTGACAATTATATTGTATAACAATCTAAATTCATCTAAAAATGAGGTGAAAATATTCACCAAAAAGGGGCTATATAAGGTTATCTTGGGAAAATATATATCGTTTTTAGTTGAAATGCAAAATTATTCAAATACATAGTACGATAACCATAAAATGTCATGATCCTTAGAACTTTACAAGTGGGACACTTAAGTGCCCTTAAAGACATTTGAAGGATGGATTGCCCTTTCTCTTAAAAGTTCTCATTGTCCCTTTGGCTTCCTACTAATCCTTCTTGACCATTCAATAGCCTCTTCCAAATCCTAAAAAGCATATATCCAAAAGAACTAAAATATTGAAATTTGTAATTTTATTAAGTCCCAGTTTGACCTCCATTTTTAAAAAATACATTTTTCTCTTTATTATTTTTGACAACACATTCTTCAATAAAATAATATTATATTTAAACCCAAAATATTTTCTTACACACATCCTCCAAAATGTTACTATAAAAAATGTATTTTGAGGGGAAAAAATGCATTTTTAAGAAAAAATGCATTTTTAATGAAGCCCAACAAGGGCTAAATGCAACATTGACAAAATAGTTAAAATAAAAAACCTCTTAGAATTTAATTTTAAGATTTGTCTTAATGAAAATGTGACGAGTCTAGAATGAGGGCAACCATTATCATCCCAGCCGTGCTACTATACCAAGCTCAAAAACAGGGGGTTGAGGTGGCATCACCTCAGCCCTCGATTTCACATCTTTTTTTTTTTTTTTTTTTCAGATCCAAAGCAGGTTTATTGTTATCATCCTAGTCTTGTCTAGGATTTTAGGAAGCAGAATGGAGATGGACAGTAGTGGAGCGGAGATGGATTAACAATATCCTCATTTATGTCCAGTTTAATTAATTAATATTTAAATGTTAAATATTTATTTATTAAATTGCAGTTTAAAATTAAAAAATAAAAATAGAAGAAAGTAATTTGAGGCAAGTTCGGGAATTTTTGGGCGAGAGCATGATCCTTATCCCCATCACATTTCTATTCGAGGCGAACGACAATCCAGGGATAGGTTGGGGAGAAAATTTTTGTCATCGCTAATTTGATTCTTTAAGTAAAGAACAATTCCCTTTTAAAGAGTTTATTGGAAATGCTATTGTTGACTTCAATTTTTGCACTGATGACGTGGCCAATAGATTTCAACTCCACTCACATCCACATGACATATTTTTGCACACTTGGACAAATCGTTAAAAACACGCGACAAACCTCATTGGCGCCAAGCGTGAGGCAATGCTACATGTTTGGTAATTTCTCCTCCAACCAAGATTTCTTTTGAGGTTGGGGAGACGTCCGTGAGCACTCCAAGGATTAAGTCAAACAACTTGTTTACATGAGTGTTTGGTAGAGATTAAAATTAAATTTTCTAGTAGATTGTGATAAAAGTTTTTTAAATGAGTGGTTAAAAAATTGTGAAACCTATACAAATGTGATTAATATTGATTGTTTGACTTTAACTTAGATTAAAATCAGATTTTAATCTGAACCATACAAGCTCTGAGTAAGTGTATTTGAGTGTGGGAAGAATGGAAGATGTGAGCCGCAAATTGTGTACAGGGCACTAGGGTGTAGAGAGAATATTGAGAGCAATATTACTATTATGTGCGTAAAATTGCATTACATTCAAATAACACTAAGGGTGTGTTTGATTACATTTATTTTCCATGAAAAATATCAGTTTTCCATCCAAATTCCTACTTGGAGTGTTTGATTGCTATTTTTTTCCATGGAAAACATTTTCCAACTTTTGAAAATATGCTTAATTTTCCTTGTTTTTAAGGAAAATATTTTCCTTGGGTAGAAGTGGTTTTTATTTTCTACAAAAGATGGAAAATATTTTCTTTTCTAGGTAATATTTTCCATGTCAATCAAACACACTCTAAATGTGAGTTTTAAAGTACAAAAGAAGAATGATTATTGTTGGATAAAAAAGGCATGTGGCTTCATCCTGACGATCGACGCTTCTTCTTCTAGGTATTACTCTATCAGTTATAGGTTTATATACATTTAATATTTCTAAAATGTAATTACCATATAGCCTAAGTGGCTAAGTCTAATCTTTGAAAAAAAAAAAAAAATAGATTGAGACATCTGCTGCAAAAATATCATATATATCAATCATAAAAAGATCTTGTATGGAAAATCTTGGAATAAGTGAAGCAAGAGATGCCTTTCTAAATAAGAGGCTAATTGCTTCGAATTTATTCTGCACCAAGGTATAGTACCTCACCTAGTTCACGGAAGGTCAACCTCTATATGGCATCTCGACTGAGGCGATGTTATACCTTAGTTATGGCCTCGATTAGATCAAATAGGATAGTGATGTGGAACAACTACGATACCATAGCAAATATAGTCATAAGTATATTTCTTAAAAAAAAATATAAAAATTGGACGAGAAAAAGTTGTAGTGAAGATGATATTCTATTCTTGATTTTGGTCATCACTCGGCAATTGGATGGAAGAAAACACTCAGTTTCATAATCACGTAATTTTAATGTTGACTTCCTCTGAATCATAATTTCATCCACTAATAGTCTTCACTACAAAAAAATATAAATTTATCAGAGAAAATATATCAAATATAGTGATTAAACAAAATAGTGATTAAAAAGTGGCCAATTTTCCCCGGGGGAGGGGGCGGGGGTGGGGTTTAAAAGAAAAGGATGATGGGAAAGGCTTGCACATGGGTTCATGTTATGGGGTGAATATAAAATTATAAATTCAAATTTCAATCTTTCTTTCTTTTTCTTTTTTGTTTGGGGGCGGGGGGTTATATTGAGAAAAATAAAGCATATCTTGCATGGGGTCAAGCCAACTAACTATCTAGAACAAAATGGATTTTAATAAATTTTTGCTCCAGCTCTGCATGTGGAGGGTTTGGATAACTTAAATGCATTCTTAGATCATCTTCAAACCCGTGTACTAAAATTTGAGGTAAGTTTTGTACCATTTTACATCAAATATTGAGTCAAATTGAAAATTATCTCTAACCAATTACATCAAAAGTTGCACCAAATGAATAATATTTAACCCCCGTTTGGTATTGATTTAAATTAAATTTTAATCTAAGTTAAAGTCAAACAATTAATATTAATCACATATTTCATGGGTCTCACAACTTTTCAATCATATATTTCAAATGTTTTTATCAAAATCTACTTAATATCTAATTTTTATTTCCACCAAATAGAGACTTGATTATTTCCTTCATTTTTATCATTCTTAATAATTTATTTACCTAAAAAAGTATTTATTTATTTAATTTACTACTACATAAATTATTAAATAAATAATTATGTTTCGTTAACCAAAATATTGAATTCATGATTAAATTATAAAAATGTAGTACTAATAATAATAATAATAATCAAGAATTAAGAATTAAAATTTGTTCTATAACAAAATAATGACATATATGTCGTTGACAAAAATCTGGTTCAACATGAAAAAGGGGCGAAAGGGACATTAACCATTTTGGTGTAAAATGGTGCAAATGAATAGTATTGCACCATTTTTTAGCAAATTATGGTGTTGGGTTGGAGAAGGATTTCACCGAAATTTCTATGCAAAATGATAAAATGGTAAAAGAATTGGAGATGCCTTCACTTCCATATGGGCTATGCTACTTGAACAAACCCCTAGAAAACCAAGGGTGCCTGGGGATTACTCCCTTCCAAATTTCATGGCACGAAAACGCCTACCACTAGGAATGTTGTCCTCCACAACCTTGTGCAAAACCCTTTATTGATCACATTATTATGTCCAAAACCAAGCAAAATTAATCGGGTTGAGTTCAATCTAACAAGAAAAAGTTACAATTTTATCCAATTTTATTATAAGTTTTAAATAGTCTTAAGTGCCAAACATGAGCTGAAGATATGCTCAAAAAAACATAAAATTGGAATAATTCTGTTTGATAGAATTAATTTGGAAATAATGAGTTATTAAATAGTATTTTTTGGAAAACGTGTGGTTAAAAAGTAAGGAAACTTTATTGTTTGAGTGTAAAATATTTTATTGTATGAATGTGTAATTAAAAATGATTCTGTAATAAATAATTTAAACTTTTAAAGGATGACAAAAAAAGACTAAGTGTAAATAAAATTAACAACTACTTAATTAGTTGTGACTAGGGTTGGGCGTAGTCCGATCTGGTTCGATTCTTACCAGATCCAAAATTTTCAAGTATTTAATAAGTGAAATCGTTGGGTCCAAATCTTATTATGGAACCGTTTGAGTTCGATTCTATTTGACTCAGTTCCTAGGTTCTGTACTATATATTTTTTTAATATTCACAAAGTTACATTAATTCAATTAATGACATGTTCAATTTTAGCTCTTACAAAATAATGTAATCCAATCTTTTGTATCTTTTACTTCTCTCTTTGTTAAGTTCTTCATAGATTTGATTGTTAAAATCATGGGAATGGAAGGATTGTGAGCTTACAATAATTAAAAGATGTGCTGTCGAGTTTCAATTCGATTTCTTCAGAACAGTAGAAACGGCACTACGATAAAATAATAAATTTGGGTAAAACTTATGTCAATTTGTGCTCGGACTAAAAATTAGAAATAGGGAAATCATATTTTTTTGATTTGAGTTAAATTAATTAGTTAGCAATTTTTTGAACAAATAGAATAATTTGACTTATTTAAAATAAAGAAATTAAAAAATTTAGGGACATTCGATTCTTATTCGATTTTTGATCTAGAACAAAAAAAGAAAAAAGAAAAAAAAAGAACCAAAACTATCGGTTCTCGATTCAGATACCAATTTGGATATTTAACGTAAGAAGAACCGTTCGATTTGAGTTCAGCCCGATTCAGTTCAAGAGTTTTACCCAACCTTAATTGTGACATGTTGTACGTCATGATCATTTTTCATAATCATATGTTTGAGAGCAATGGAGCTTATTTCTTTCGTTTGCCTTTTGCTGTCCAAGGAACAATTGAGGTGAGAATTACTTTGAGAGTGCACCTAAATTAACTCACGAGGGGATGTCCTTCTAAAAATTTCGATCCAATTTAATTATCAAGCGAAAGGAAGTTTGACTCCTCTTAAATAGTATCTCGATGGCTCGAGACTGTTGGAAAATATTCAACACCTGGATTTGGAGAAGAAACAATATATAAAAATAATCAAGAAGATGAAAATAAGAAGAAAATCAAAATAAATATGAAAGTTCAAACACGACATTATATCGCTGTCCTTAAACGATATTTGCCCCCTCTCGAATATAATTTTCGTACTTAAAAGGTCTCACGACAAACGGTTTGAAGGATTAATCAAGCCCTATAGAGAATTAATATTTAAGAACTCGTGTGAATTCTCCAAAACTTAAAGAATACAAATGGAATATTGAATATGGATGAGAAGACTTTGATTTCTTCTTTGTGGAATGAAGATTATGATCACAAATGTTATCAAGTGTTTTTCTTAAAATTAGAATGATCATCAACCACCTATTTATAGCTATGAAACATTGCTATACAAAGTGATGCAAAAGTATAAGTGAAAGGCCGCCAAATTTAATAAAAAACCGCATCCAACAGCCCTAAAAAACTACCATGTGACCGCATGGTGTATTCCCATGCGATAGCATGGTTTATAGAAAACCCAGCCTTCATGTTTCAGTTAATGGCTATGCGATCGCATGGTCTGTTGGCCTACGCGATCACATAGGCCAAAGTATTGGTTCTCATCTCCTCTTTCTTTCCATACTCATGTTTTTTGATTTATTGAACAACATTTTCCATCAGAGACTCCAGAAGACCTTTTACGCCTTCCACTATTTCAAAAGAAAAACGTATATAATTTGTTATTGTCGTGATAGTTATCGTAAAATTGATGGAACGAAGTAATCAAAATGTGGAAAAAAGATATTTGTACACCCAATCCCTTACCGAATGTTTTACACCCTCTCACGAAGTATAACGGGCCTCGCGTGAATTTAAAAATATTGACATGTGGTTCCCACCCCTATTATGAGTAATAGATAAAAGATTCAATAACAAAATTCAATACGTGTAGCATTGTCCAATTCAAAATTTGTACACGTTCCTATTTAATGTATCAAATTATATATTTCACCTCACCAACCACCTCACGTCAATTGTGATTATTATCAAAATTAAGGGCATTTTCTTACTCCCAACTCTATATAACCTCCTCCGTACCCAGTTCAATCCCTCGCTCTTTCATTCAACACAGAACTCAAACAAGTTTAAACAAACTCTCAACACAAAGATAACAAAAAAATAAAAATAAAATCATGTCTGCATGTAGCAAAATCCGCCACATTGTCCGTCTCCGCCAGATGCTAAAACGTTGGCGCAAGAAGGCAGCCGCCACCTCCCGCGGCACACCCTCCAACGTCCCGGCCGGACACGTGGTGGTCGCCGTCGGCACCACCTGCAAAAGATTCGTCATTCGAACTACATATTTAAACCACGCAGTATTCAAGAAACTGTTGATCCAGGCCGAGGAGGAGTATGGATTCACCAATTCGGGCCCATTAACCATTCCTTGCGACGAATCACTGTTTGAAGAAATTCTACGATACCTGGACAGCACGGAATCGAGTCATCATAATTCGGCCCGATTAATGAGCTTCGAGGATTTTCAGAGGAACTGCTATGTCGGAATCAGAAGCAACATTGAGTTCTGGGCCGAGTCACGGCCGCTTTTATATTCTGATAAGTTTATATGCTAAATCGACTTCAACAAATTCCTCTGAATTTGACTGGGGCGACTCGTCCGAATTAGCTCACCTGCAGAGCCTAAATTAGCAGATACTGTCGTTTCCAGCATGGGATTGGGATGATTTTTTTTTCCTCTTTTCGCTGTGTTCTTGTATTACCTTTGAGGTGAGCAGTACTGAGCTGAATCAAAACTGCCTAGGAGATGGCAAGAAGGTGAGCGAGTTGTCACCGAGTCGTCTCGGATTTACTCGGAAAGGAGTCAAGGACCAAGAAAGAAGAAAGAGTAGGACAGGAGCGTCGATGGGTCAGTAACGCTATTTTATTGATCGAGTAAAACGCGACTTATAAAGGAGACGCTTCTAAAATAATTGTAATTATGATTGATCATAAGCAATGGTTACTGATTGATCTAACCTGCAACCGTTTGCCAGCCTATTTGTTCTGTTCATAATTTTTATTTTCTTGAATTTCTTTTGTTCATTTTGATGCGACTATTTCTTCAATTTCACCAAAATTTTACACTGATCATAAAATAAATAGTACTGGATGGTATTGAGTGAATCTAAAAATAAAAATAAAATCAAACACGCTTGACGAGTTTTGCTTGTTAACTTGGGATGCGTCGCACTTAGACCAATTTTCGCTAATATTTGATGATTTTAAATGTTCTTCTACTAATGTTTCATTATTTCGAGATAAACATATAATATTGATATGATGGACGAGCTTGCACTTTATTAAATGTGTCTTGCCCAAACCAAGTCAATAACTATATGTCGTTCTATGCGTTGGAGATCTAGTTGCCTAATAACTTGATATCCATAAGTTTCACACTTCAGGATCATTCATTTTCGAAGTAATAGGTAGCACGTGTTTGGGCTCAAAGTGTGAACCAAAAGCTCAAAAGTTGTTGCTTGAGTATGTTCTGAAAATCATGTGGGGCAAAAATAATAGCAAGGTTCGGTGGACATCTCACATTTTCTGAATATATTGAACTTGAGTCGAGCCTCGATTATTTCACGCTTTAGCTTGGCTTCCTAGTTCACTTATACACCATCCAATATCTTTTGTGTGTGAATTGGGAAATGAGGATTGTGTGGGGATTTTAAGTGGAGCGAATCATTCATCGACTCAGTTTGCATCCAAAGTACGCTATGAGCTCGAGTCGAGTTTATTGAATATTTCGCATGAATTGACCTGCGAGTCAAGCCAGTCAAGCCCATGGGTTCGCCTAATTGAGCAGTCTGCATTCAATATATTGGATTTGTTCATTTGTTTCTAAATATTTTTCAATTCCAACTTTAATTTTTATTTTTAAATTTTCTATTGAAGTTATTACTGGAGTGTAAAACTGGGAAATTCACTTTTATTCTCTACAGTAACTATAGTACTTAGATAAGAAAATTGCCTTCGAAATCACTTTACCTTTAACAAAATCTAACCCTGCAGTCCGCTTAGATACGGAAACTACGTTGTAAATCCATTTCAACGACGCAGGGGTATTTTCGTCCAAAATTGGCATTGTCGTGCCCTAATTACCCTCTCGCTCTCGCATATTCTTCTCCACCGTTCGAAATATTCCTCACAAACTTAAACTCTCATTATAAATTTGCATAAAATTTTCTCTGTTTTTGATATTTGTGCTTTCAGTTGGTTAATTTTCGATTTTAGATTTGGGTTGGGGTTTCTGGATTTCTTTTTGATTGGGAAATTTGGAGTAGTTTAGAATGGGAGTTCCGGCGTTTTACCGGTGGCTGGCAGAGAAGTATCCTATGGTGGTTGTGGATGCGATAGAGGAAGAGCCGGTAGTTATTGAAGGCGTTAAGATCCCGCTGGATACGAGTAAACCGAATCCGAACAACATTGAGTATGATAATTTGTATCTGGATATGAATGGAATTATTCACCCCTGCTTTCACCCTGAAGACCGCGTAAGTTTTTTTTCTTTTTGTTTTTTTGTTTTTTGTTTTTTGTTTCTGTTTTGTGAATTCCTGGTTTTTGTTATGGTTTTCTGTGAGTTTTTTTGATGAATTAGGCTTATCTTTATTTCGAGTTTTAACTCGCTGCCTATTATTGTTATTGCGGGAAACCAGTACCTGTGGAAATTAAATGGAACTTATAATTTGGGATTTAGTCGATTCGGAAATAGGGAGATTGTATTGAACTTTGATTTTTGAGCTTCAGGTCTTTTGTATGTTTAAATTTTGAAAAGTAGCTTATTGTTGAAAGTTATTCATTATAAGAAGAAAAGAATGATGGTTTTTAGCTGAATACCATGGGAGCTGGTATATATAGAATTGTGGGATATTGTAGAACGATTGCAGATTAGTACATGATTGTTTATTGAGCTGCTTCAAGAATCTTGGTTTTCTTTAAATTTCTCTCCTTCACTACATGTTCATGCAATTTCCTTGTAACTACCAAATGTATTTAGTTACACCATGACAATAGTTTCTTTGTTTTCTTACTGTCAATCTTGAGAATATGTTTACGCCCACTTACTTCCATTGCCAGTGTCTAACATTATATGCGCAAGCATCTAGCAATCCTTGCGTGTGAACGTTTTGCTGATTTGAGAAACCCATCTTTTACAATAGGCATCAGGAACTGCGTCAGCTGTTGAATTTTTACCATTTTGGGCGTATTGGCTTAAGCTTATTGAACATTTTATGCTCCCTAATCTTCAGATCATAGTTTCCAAGAAGAGATTAATATCTTCAATTGAAATATATTTTCAATGTGAATCACTTTGCATTGTAAGAAATGGTTAAAAATTTGAAATCACATTCTTACACAGAAAGCATTTTTGGCACATATTTTTCCAAATGAAAAATGTTGTTTTATTTATTTATTATTATTTTTGGAGAATTTGTTGTTTAAACTGGGGAAAGTTGTGGGACCATAAAATGTATGGCTGAAAATTATTTTGGAGGAAAATTATTTTAATAAAATCTGTGTCAAACAAGCCTAAAATATGTTGAGAAAATAATTTATTCTATGAAGAAACTTCAAGCATCACGTGACTTAAATGATGAGGTGCTTGTGTTCAATTTAAGATATATCAATGGGTTTACTTTGAATATTGAATAATCCAAAAGGTCTGTTGCTTTTTGTCTGATCAGTCACACTCTTTGATGGAGGAGATAGAAATTTGTTACTTATGAGTTTGAAGTGAAAAGCTGTGACAAAGACAACCTTAGATATTGTAAAGAGTTGGTTTGCTAGAAAAATATAGCAATTTCTGGTGCGAAAGAGAAATGTTTAAAGTGCTTTAAATTGAAGAAAGACTCTTGAAATTCAAGTTTTATTCAGTTGAACCTGACTTGACCCAGATTTATGCTGTAATTTAACACACATCTTAATGTACATACCATGTATCTTACTGCACCTTATAGTAGCTATGACCACAATCAGTGCAATTTCCAATCTTACATCTCTCTTCATTGGGAATCGCTTCGAATCATATGATTTGATAAATATGACTAGAAAATTATTTTTGCCTTCCCTTAATTCACATTTAACTGACTTGTTGGATGATTGTTTGATTTGATGTGATTTGATTTGACAACAGATTCTTGAATTTTATTATATATAAGTTGTAGTAGTAGTAGTAGCAGTACTTTACGTAATTGATTCATTATCCTCTTGTTAGATGTATATAAAGTTATCCTTATTTTATCATGCAGCCATCACCAACTACTTTTGATGAGGTGTTTCAATGCATGTTTGACTATATAGATAGGCTTTTCGTGATGGTTCGGCCACGAAAACTGCTATTCATGGCTATTGGTGGGTAAAAGATTAAATTGTCCTAGTAATAACTTCAAAATGCTAGTAGATACTGATTTGTGCACTAACATCAAACTGGAATTGCATGGCAGATGGCGTTGCACCAAGGGCTAAGATGAATCAACAACGGTCAAGGCGATTCAGAGCAGCCAAAGATGCAGCAGAATCAGTATGCAGCCCTCTTATGTATTTCCTATTGACAGAATTAAAATGGCTGTCACAAGATATATTTGGTAGTCTCACATGGAATATCTTTTTGTAGGCAGCTGAAGAGGAAAGGTTACGAGCGGAGTTTGAAAGAGAAGGCAGGAATCTTCCACCCAAACAGGAATCGCAAGTTTTTGATTCCAACGTCATTACTCCCGGAACACCATTTATGGCTGTTCTATCTATTGCTCTGCAATATTACATCCATCTTAGACTAAACAATGATCCTGGATGGAAAAATATTAAGGTGTTATTCCTTTCAACTCATTCCAACGGCTGTTATTCCAAATTATTTTGGTTATTATTATTATTATTATTATTATTATTATTATTATTATTATTATTTTATTTCGAGGCACGAAAGTGAAATCGCCTATAGCATCTCTAACAATGTACGGCTACTGCATCAATTTATGCAGAACTGAACAGTACTAAAATTTCTATAAATCATTAAAACGGGACTTTCATTAAAGAAGTTATTCTTCTTCCTTGAAGGTTATACTTTCTGATGCGAATGTTCCTGGTGAAGGGGAACACAAAATCATGTCATACGTCCGCCTTCAAAGGAATCTTCCTGGTTATGATCCAAATACCCGCCATTGTCTGTATGGTTTGGTAAGTGTTCTTGCTGACAATTTCTGTTGATTTGTTCTCTCATGCTCTTACAAATGTTGACAGTTATCTTTTGCAACATGACAGGATGCTGATTTGATCATGTTGGCTTTGGCCACCCATGAAGTTCATTTCTCAATACTTAGAGAGGTATATGCTATACTCTTCATTAAAAGGCAACTGTATTTCAGTACTTAAATTTTTGTGTTTACTTTTAAGGCACATTAATTCTGTAGTCTGAAGTGAACAATTACGTTCTGTTGAAAAGTTGGCAACGAGTGCAGAT
Source organism: Olea europaea var. sylvestris (assembly GCF_002742605.1). Taxonomy (NCBI): domain Eukaryota; kingdom Viridiplantae; phylum Streptophyta; class Magnoliopsida; order Lamiales; family Oleaceae; genus Olea; species Olea europaea. Next base: position 515,070 of record NW_019230035.1, read on the forward strand.
GGTTGAGCTTAATGTTGTCTTGCAATGTTCGGCAGGATATTTGTTAGTGGGTCAGTTATGTACTTTCATCTCAGTAATGTTTGTTTTCTTTTAAATTTACTTTACAGGTTGTATTTATGCCTGGCCAACAAGACAAATGTTTTCTATGTGGTCAAATGGGTCACTTTGCTTCAGATTGTGAAGGAAAAGCAAAACGAAAGGCGGGGGAGTTTGATGAAAAAGGTGACGACGATGTCGTGCCTAAAAAACCATACCAGGTTAGCTTCATATATGTGCAAAGAAACGTAATTTAAAATGCGTAAACTCTTCTTGAGCTAATTTGTGCTCATTTTGCAGTTCCTCAACATTTGGACTCTTCGAGAATATATAGAATATGAGATGAGGATTCCTAATCTGCCATTTCAGATTGATTTAGAGTGTATTATTGATGATTTCATCTTCATGTGTTTCTTTGTTGGCAATGACTTTTTGCCACATATGCCTACACTGGAGATTCGTGAGGTGTGTTTAGAGTTGCTATCTTATTTTGGTTACTTGGTAGTGTAATTTTGTGACTCCGTGCAGTCTGTCGCAATCTTTGACTCCAAAGTCTATTTCATGCTCACTAGACAATATAAATAAGATATCGGATTGTCAGTGCAGAACATTGAAGTTGTGAGTTTTCCCTGCTTCTATTTATATGTTTTATTTCCAATATGTAATGACCATTATTGCCACAAATGAAGCTTTAAATGGGAAAAGGTATAGTATTGGAAGAAAAACAAGGACGTAGCAAATGATGAGCACGCTGCTGAAATGTAATTTGGCAAGCTGTCTTTGTGAAGTATTGTTGAAAGTATAATTTAATACTAATAAACAAGTAGAATTGTTAAAGATGGAATTTTGGTTGAATGTGGTGAATGCTCTTTCTGCTGAAAAACTAATATGGAGTGGATGTGGGTTCGCAGAAAAAGGAGGAAGTTGAATTTGCTGAATTTTAGCTGGGTGTAAAATTCTTAATTGTCTATTAAAATTAGTATTATGGATGCTATCGAAGTTTTATGCTTGGTATTTACAGAAAGTCTTGCATTGAAAATAGTGCATTTATCATTATTAACACTGCATTATCTATGTTTCCGTTGCCTTTATTTTTCATTGTTAATTCATTATGATATAACGCTGCATTATATATGTTTCCCTTTTCAATGTTAATTCTTTATGTGTTTGTACTCTTTTCACATTTAGGGTGCAATTAACTTGTTAATGGCTGTTTACAAGAAGGAACTCAGGGTTATGGGTGGTTATTTGACAGACGGATGCAAGGTATGATATAGTTTTTCTATTCAGTCATGTTACCCACCTTTGTCATTACTTCAGTCTGAGTAGTTTGTAGGCTTGTTCTTATATTGTGTGTGTTGCTTCCCCATTGTTTTGCAGCCAAACCTAAGCAGGGTGGAGCACTTCATTCAAGCTGTGGGATCATTTGAAGACAAAATATTTCAGAAAAGGGCTAGATTGCATCAGGTTGATTTTAACATTATCTCACCTTTTCTCCCTCTCTTTCACATTTTATTAGTGAGATGCTTTATTTACTTATTTTACTGCTCTATTAATATAATGGTTCCATAACTATTGTGAGATGATACTCCTGTTTATAAATCTGAGTTTGGAGTGTGTGTCGATGATGACCTCTGTTTAGCAAGTATCACTTTTAAAGAAGCACTTAATGTTATCGTCCCACTGTTTCAATTTTTATTGGATCTTTTAACATGAGAGACATCCAAGTGAACTACAACCGTGAACAAATAAAATAGCAGTGATAGAGGCACCGCCTTGTTGATATGCATACATTAACATGTAGACGAATATCTTCTTACTGTGCATTGTTGATTTATATTGCTACCAATTGGATATAGGCATATAAATATTTGTGACAGTAACATTTATTTATGTGCCTCTCTCTATATTTACTGCTTTTTATTTCCATTGATTAAATGATTCCCTTCTTTCTTAATGGGAAAAGCCGAAAGCCCCTGCAGGAATTTTGGAAGTTTTCATAACCATGACTTGTTGAGAAAGATTTTTGGTTTTTCCCTTTCACTCGTAAGAAGATTGTTAGCTCATGCAGAATAGCAGAAATGACGTTGGATATTATGGAATAATTATAGGAGAAAGGGAAAGTGGAGAGGAAGAGAAGAATTGAGCGCAAGAGGAAATCTGTTTATTTAATATATCAAAGTTGTTTCTATTACAATGCAAAAGCCCCTTTATATAGAGCTTCAAAAGAACCTATTTCTAAGTAGGAAATATGTAATAAACCTTGTTAAATCAAACTACTAAAACAATCATTAAAATCGGAAACTATATAAAAAAATCTCTCTATAATATTCCATCAAGAAGTACCTACCTTGCCTTTTCTTGTTGGATGTAAAATTTGACACAGAATGATAGCTACACCAGTTACTTTTATTTATTTAACAGTCATTTTGACTATGATTCTGGTTTTGTTATACAAAGCTTTTCAAGTGGATAGAGGGAATTTGCTGCCTTGACTTATAATTAATGTGCTTATCATATCTATTACATTTTTTGTAGAATATTATAATATGATCCTGCTCTTGTTTTCAGAGACAAGCTGAAAGAATTAAGCGTGAATCTAATTCAAAAAGGGGAGATGATACTGAACCTCAAGTTAAACCTCAATCTTTAGTTCCAGTTGCCCGTTTCCATGGTTCTCGTCTTGCTTCTGGTCCTTCACCTTCACCCTATCAGAGGAAAGGTTCTTCAACTTCTCTTGGACACGATGAACTGGGTCAAGCTACCCCAAGTCAATCTGGAAAATTTGATAATAAACAAACCTATGTCCGGGCTCAGAAAACAGCACGTGTAGATTCAGGGGCAACTATAGGCGCTGCCATTGTTGAAGCTGAGAATAGCCTTGAAATTGAAGTATGTTTTCCTGCTTCGGGAGAGGCACTTTAATGTAATTCTTACTCCATCATTCTTTAGGATTATCATCTATTGGCCAAATTTGTTGGTATCAGGTTTGCCTGTAGGGACTTGGGTGCATTTATTACTAGGATCACTGTTGTCTTCATAATAAAAAAACTATGCACCAGTAACCATTTTCATCAAAATCCAGTTAAAGTGGTATCTTATGTATTTTGCTATTCAGGCACGTGAAAACAAAGAAGAACTGAAAGTGAAGCTTAAGGAGTCACTTCGTGGAAAGTCTGATGCATTTAATTCAGATAATCAAGAGGAAGACAAGGTTTAAACTTCATTGAACTTTCTTGTTTCAACTTTATATTGCAAATTATGCCCATGTTTGTCAAGTATTAAAATCAGATTTTTGGGAGATTTTGATAAAAGTTAATGAAATGTGCAGTTGAAAAGTTGTGGGTCTCATGAAATATTTGATACAAATCCATTGTTGACTTTGACTTGGATTAAAATCTTGATTTTAATTCCTACCAAACAGGGGCTATATTTTGTTAGGAGGACAAGTGTAGAAGATATAGACTTTTGAACAATCAGTGGTGACACTACAGTTTATGTGCTTGTGGTCATATATGCACGTTTATCTGTTTTTTATTGTTCTTGTCTGTGCATGTAAAGTTCCAACTGTTAGCTTTGTAGTATAATTTGTTCACAAATACCCAACCGACCAGTTGGAGGATTCCAACTCGATTGCTTATGATGTTTGTGAAACGGGAAATGTCGATCAGCTGTAAGTGCTCGGTAAAGACGTTGTATAGATGCTGTATATGGATCTAAAAAATTTGAATTTATTAAAA